>NC_091434.1:151025067-151090067 GCF_964237555.1 Oryctolagus cuniculus
TAGGAGATCCTATGTTCCAATTTGAATAACAAGATAAACATGTTACTGTTATAGCATCACAGAGACTAGAAACAAATTTGATATCAGATTTGATATTTCTAATGCTTTATAATCATGACAATTTTATGTTGTCAAATATTTATTTCACAATTTTAATAAAATATACTCATAAAGCTGCTATATCACAATATAATGCAAACAAAAATAAACAACTTACTGGTGGTGTGTTCATTTTCTTTGGCTTTGGATACATGTAGTGGGAATTAGGACTGTACCTGGATGAGAAGAAAAATGGAAATGCGAGAGAACTGGTGTGATTTGCTCCTAGACTCAGAGCAATATCATGATAGAAGTGAATACAAAATACCAAATACATTAGCTGTAGAAAAAAACACCAATCAGCTTCCCCCAGTAGTAACAGTGCTTTACACATGACAAGGGCCAAGGAAGATCTCCTTGAAAGAGCACCAACGGTGACTTGATCAGCTCTTGTCCTGACTGTTGATGTACAATGTAATACTTTATCCATGTTAGTATTTTTTTTGTTCAGTACTATTGTTTGAACTCTGTAATTAACATACAATTATTCTTAGGTGATTAAATTTCAAATGAAAAGTGACCCCTGTTAGGAATTTGGAAAACATTATGCTGAGTGAAATAAGCCAGTCCCAAAGGGACAAATATCATATGTTCTCCCTGATCGGTGACAACTAACTGAGCACCAAAAAGGAAACCTGTTAAAGAGAAATGAACACTATGAGAAACGGTGACTTGATCAGCCCTTGCCCTGACTGCTGATGAACAACTTAATACGTTATCCCTCTTAGTAATTGTTTTGTTTGTTCTACTTAATACTTTTGGTTTTTTTTTTTATCTTTTATTTAATGAATATAAATTTCCAAAGTACGACTCATGGGTTACAATGACTTCCCCCCCCATATCGTCCCTCCCACCCACAACCCTCCCCTTTCCCACTCCCTCTCCCCTTCCATTCACATCAAGATTCATTTTCGATTATCTTAATATACAGAAGATCAGCTTAGTATACCTTAAGTAAGGATTTCAACAGTTTGCTCCCACACAGAAACATAAAGTGAAAAATAATAGATGATTTTTTTTAAATGATGATGAAATCAGATCAGACCTATTGTCATGTTTAATCCCAGTGAGAGTCAAGTTGGGAATTGATAATTTCTTTTTTTTTTTTTACAGAAGATCAGTTTAGTGTACATTAAGTAAAGATTTCAATCGTTTGCACCCCCATAGAAACACAAAGTGAAATATATTGTTTGAGTACTTGTTATAGCATTAAGCCTCAGTGTACAGCACATTAAGGACAAGAGATCCTACATGAGGAGTAAGTGCCCAGTGACTCCTGTTGTTGACTTTACCAATTGACACTCCTGTTTATGGCATCAGTAATCTCCCTATGCACCAGTTATGAGTTTCCAAGGCTATGGAAGCCCCTTGAGTTCTCCGACTCTTATCTTGTTTAGACACGGTCATAGTCAAAGTGGAGGTTCTCTCCTCCCTTCAGAGAAAGGCACCTCCCTCTTTGAAGACCTGTTCTTTCCACTGGGATCTCACTCACAGAGATCTTTTTGCCAGAGTGTCTTGGCTTTCCATGCCTGAAATACTCTCATGGGCTTTTCAGCCAGATCCGAGTGCCTTTAGGGCTGATTCTGAGGCCAGAGTGCTATTTAGGACATCCGCCATTCTATGAGTCTGCTGAGTATCTCACTTCCCATGTTGGATCACTCTCCCCTTTATTTATTCTATCGGTTGGTGTTAGCAGATACTAGACTTGTTTATGTGCTCCCTTTGACTCTTAGTCCTTTCATTATGATCAATTGTGAACTGAAATTGATCACTTGGACTAGTGAGATGGCATTGGCACATGCCACCTTGATGGGATTGAATTGGAATCCCCTGGTATGTTTCCAACTCTACCAATTGGGGCAAGTCAGCCCGAGCATGCCCCAAATTATACATCTCTTCCCTCTCTTATTCCCACTCTTATGTTTAACAGGGATCACATTTCAGTTAATTTTCAACACTTAAGAATAACTGTGTGATAATTACAGAATTAAACCAGTCAGATTAAGTAGAACAGACAAAAAAAAAATACTATGAGGGATAATGTATTAAGTTGTCCATTAGCAGTCAGGGCTATGCTGATCAAGTCACCATTTCTCATAGTGTCCATTTCACTTCAGGAGGTTTCCTTTTTGGTGTTCAGTCAGTTGTCACCGATCAGGGAGAACATATGGTATTTGTCCCTTTGGGACTGGCTTATTTCACTCAGCATGATGTGTTCCAGATTCCTCCATTTTGTTGCAAATGACTGGATTTCGTTGTTTCTTACTGCGGTATAGTACTCTAAAGAATACATATCCCATAATTTCTTTATCCAGTCTACCGTTGATGGGCATTTAGGTTGGTTCCAGGTCTTGGCTATTGTGAATTGTGCTGCAATAAACATTAGGGTGCAGACCGCTTTTTTGTTTATCAATTTAAACTCCTTTGGGTAAATTCCAAGGAGTGGGATGGCTGGGTCGAACGGTAGGGTTATATTCAGGTTTCTGAGGAATCTCCAGACTGATTTCCATAGTGGCTTGACCAGTTTGCATTCCCACCAACAGTGGGTTAGTGTCCCTTTTTCCCCACATCCTCGCCAGCATCTGTTGTTGGTAGATTTCTGTATGTGAGCCATTCTAACCGGGGTGAGGTGAAACCTCATTGTGGTTTTGATTTGCATTTCCCTGATTGCTAGTGACCTTGAACATTTTTTCATGTGACTGTTGGCCATTTGGATTTCCTCTTTTGAAAAATGTCTATTGAGGTCCTTGGCCCATCTCTTCAGTGGGTTGTTTGTTTTGTTGTTGTGGAGTTTCTTTTTTTCTTTGTAGATTCTGGTTATTAACCCTTTATCTGTTGCATAGTTTGCAAATATTTTTTCCCATTCTGTCGGTTGCGTCTTTACTCTCCTGACTTTTTTGCAGTACAGAAACTTCTCAATTTGATGCAATCCCAATAGTTAATTTTGGCTTTGACTGCCTGCGCCTCCAGGGTCTTTTCCAGGAAGTCTTTGCCGGTCCCAATACTTTCAGGGTTTCTCCAATGTTCTCTAATAATTTAATGGTGTTGGGTCGTAGATTTAGGTCTTTAATCCATGTTGAGTGGATTTTTGTGTAAGGTGTAAGGTAGGGGTCTTGCTTCATGATTCTGTAGGTAGAAATCCAGTTTTCCCAGCACCATTTATTGAATAGACTGTCCTTGCTCCAGGAAATGGTTTTAAATCCTTGATCAAATATAAATTATCTGTAGATGTTTGGGTTGATTTCTGGTGTTTCCAATCTGTTTCATTGGTCTATCCATCTGTTTCTGTACCAGTACCATTCTGTTTTGATTACCATTGCCCTGTAGTATGTCCTGAAATCTAGTATTGTGATGCCTCCAGCATTGTTTTTGTTGTACAAAATTGCTTTAGCTATTCAAGGTCTCCTGTGTCTCCATATGAATTTCAGCATCATTTTTGTCTAGATCTGAGAAGAATGTCTTTGGTATCTTGATTGGGATTGCATTGAATCTATAAATTGCTTTTGGGAGAATGGACACTTTGACGATGTTGATTCTTCCAATCCATGAGCATGGAAGATTTTTCCATTTTTTGGTATCCTCTTCTATGTCTTTCTTTAAGATTTTGTAATTCTCATCGTAGAGATCTTTAACATCCTTGGTTAAGTTTATTCCAAGGTATTTGAATGCTTTTGTAGCTATTGTGAATGGGATTGATCTTAGGAGTTCTTCATCAGTCGTGGCATTGCCTGTGTATACAAAGGCTGTTGATTTTTGTGCATTGATTTTATATCCTGCTACTTTTCCAAGCTCTTCTATGAGTTCCAATAGTCTCTTTGTAGAATGCTTTGGGTCCCCTAAGTAAAGAATCATATCATCTGCAAAGAGGGATAGTTTGACTTTTTCCTTCCCAATTTGTATTCCTTTAATTTCTTTTTCTTGCCTGATGGCTCTGGCTAAAACCTCCAGAACTATGTTGAATAGCCATGGTGAGAGTGGGCATCCCTGTCTGGTACCAGATCTCAGTGGAAATGCTTCCAACTTTTCCCCATTCAATAGGATGCTGGCCGTGGGTTTTTCATAAATTGCTTTGATTGTATTGAGGAATGTTCCTTCTATACAATTTGCTTGGAGTTTTCATCATGAAAGGGTGTTGAATTTTATTGAATGCTTTCTCTGCATCAATTGAGATAATCATATGGTTTTTCTTCTGCAGTCTGTTAATGTGTTAACAGTTAATGTGTTAACAGTTAAGTCTGTTAATCACATTGACTGATTTGTGAACACTGAACCATCCCTGCATACCAGGGATAAATACCACCTGGTCTGGGTGGATGATTTTTCTGATGTGTTGTTGTATTCTATTGTCCAGAACTTTATTGAGGATTTTTGCATCTATGTTCATCAGGGATATTGGTCTGTAATTTTCTTTCAATGCTGCATCTTTCTCTGGCTTAGGGATTAAGGTGATGCTGGCTTCATAGAAAGAATTTGGGAGGATTCCATCTTTTTCAATTGTTCTGAATAGTTTGAGAAGAAATGGAATTAGTTCTTCTTTAAATGTCTGGTAGAATTCATCCGTGAATCCATCTGGTCCTGGGCTTTTCTTTGTTGGGAGGGCCTTTATTACTGTATCAATTTCTGTCTCAGTTATGGGTCTGTTTAGGTTTTCTATGTCTTCATGGTTCAATTTAGGTATATTGCATGTGTCCAGGAAGCTCTCCATTTCTGATGGATTTCCCTGTTTGCTGGCATACAACTCTTTGTAATAATTTCTGATGATTCTTTTAATTTCTGTGGTGTCTGTTGTTACATTTCCTTTTTCATTTCTGATTTTATTGATTTGGGTCTTTTCTTTTTTTAATTAGTTGAGCCAATGGGGTGTCCATTTTATTCATTTTTTTCCAAAAAACCAGCTCTTCACTTGGCTGATTTTTTGTAATTTTTTTTGATTCAATCCTGTTGATTTCTTCTCTGATTTTAATTATTTCTCTTCTCCTACTAGATATGGGTCTGGTGTGCTGCAGTTTTTCTAGATCCTTGTAATGTGCTGAAAGCTCATTTATTTGTTGCCTTTCTAATCTCTTGATGTAGGCACCTATTGCTATAAACTTTTCTCTCAACACTGCTTTTGCTGTATCCTATAAGTTTTGATATGTTGTGTTGTTTTTTTATTTTATTTTATTTTATTTTATTTTTGACAGGCAGAGTGGACAGTGAGAGAGAGAGACAGAGAGAAAGGTCTTCCTTTGCCGTTGATTCACCCTCCAGTGGCCGCCGCTGCAGCCGGCGTACTGCGCTGATCCAATGGCAGGAGCCAGGATCCAGGTGCTTTTCCTGGTCTCCCATGGGGTGCAGGGCCCAAGCACCTGGGCCATCCTCCACTGCACTCCCTGGCCATAGCAGAGAGCTGGCCTGGAAGAGGGGCAACCGGGACAGAATCCGGCGCCCCGACCGGGACTAGAACCCGGTGTGCCGGTGCCGCAAGGTGGAGGATTAGCCTATTGAGCCACGGCGCCGGTTGATATGTTGTGTTGTTATCCTCATTTACTTCCATAAAGTGTTTGATTTCTCTTTTGATTTCTTGAATGACCCAGTGTTCATTCAAGTGCATGTTGTTCAGTCTCCATGTGTTTTCATACTCTCTAGGGATTCCTGAGTTGCTAATTTCCACCTTCATTCTGCTGTGGTCTGAGAAGCTGCATGGTATGATTCTAATTCTTTTAAATTTGCTGAGACTTGTTTTATGGCCTAGTATGTGGTCAATCCTAGAGAAGGTTCCATGCGCTGCTGAGAAGAATGTAAAATCTTTAGATGTAGGATTGAAAGTTCTGTAGATATCTGTTATATCCATTTGGGCAATAGTGTCGATTAAATCTGCTGTTTCCTTGTTGATCTTCTGTCCTGTTGATCTGTCTATTTCTGATAGTGGGGTATTGAAGTCCCCCAGTACTATTGTATTGAAATCTAAGTCTCCCTTTAAGTCCCTTAACATATCTTTTAAATAAACCAGTGCCCTGTAATTAGGTGCATATACATTTATAATAGTTACATCTTCCTGTTGAATTGAACCCTTAATCATTATATAGTGTCCTTCTTTGTCTTTCTTAACAGTGTTTGTGTTAAAGTTTATGTTGTCTGATATTAATATGGCTACACCTGCTTTTTTTTTTTCATTTCTGTTGGCAAGGAATATGTTTTTCCAACCTTTCACTTTCAGTCTGCATGCATCTATGTTGGAAAGATGTGTTTCTTGTAGGCAGCAAATAGATGGGTTTTGTTTCTTAACCCAATCAGCCAATTGGTGTCTTTTAACTGGATAGTTCAGGCCATTAACGCTCAATGTGACTATTGATAAGTAGTAACTTTGCCCTGCCATTTTCCTGGAGATATTTTCTAGTATATGCTTTGAGCTTCCTATGATCTTTTACTGATAGGTTTTCTTCCTTTACCTTCTTTCATATTGATGGCCGTGTTTCTGTGTTTCTGTGTGTAACACATCTTTAAGCATCTTTTGCAGGGCTGGACAAGTGGCGACAAATTCTTTCAATTTCTCTTTGCTATGAAAGGTCTTTATTTCACCTTCATTCACAAATGAGAGCTTAGCAGGATATAATATTCTGGGCTGGCAGTTTTCTCTCTTAGCACCTGGGCTATGTCTCGCCATTCCCTCCTAGCCTGTAGTGTTTCTGATGAGAAGTCTGCTGTGAGTCTGATTGGAGATCCTCTGAGAGTAACCTGACATTTCTCTCTTGCACATTTTAGGATCTTTTCTTTATTTTTTCACTGTAGTGAGCTTAATTACAATGTGTCGTGGTGAGGATCTCTTTTGGTCATGTTTACTAGGGGTTCTATGAGCTTCCTGTACTAGGATGTCTCTGTCCTTCTCCAAACCTGGAAAGTTCTCTGCTAGTATCTCACTAAAAAGGCCTTCTAATCCTTTCTCCCTCTCCATGCCTTCAGGAATTCCTAGAACTCGAATGTTGTGTTTTTTAATAGTATCCTGTAGATTCCCAACAATATTTTTTAGATTTCCAATTTCCTCTTCTTTTCTTTGGTTTGACTGTATGTTTTCCTGTGCTCTGTCTTCTAAGTCCAATATTCTCTCTTCTGTTTCATTGACTCTGTTTTTAAGGCTCTCTACTGTGTTTATCATTTGATCTATTGAGTTTTTCATTTCATTTTGATTTCTCTTCACTATCACACTTTCCTGTTCTACTAGTTTCTGTGTTTCATTTTGGTTCCTCCTTAAAATTTCATTTTCACAAGAGAGATTTTCTATCCTGTCCAATAAGGATTTCTGTAGTTCAAGAATTTGCTTTTGAAAACTTCTAAATGCTCTTATCATAAATTTTTTGAAATCCGTATCTTGCATTTCTTCTATCTCATCATCTGCATATTCTTGGCTTGGGGTGTTTTGTTCATTTTGGGGGCATCATAATGTGTTTATTGATCTTGTCAGATTGCCTAGGTTACCAAATTGTAGTGTCTCTGGAGAGTACTCACGTGACCTCCGTTAGTTCTCTCACCCACAGTCTCTTTTTTCCCCACCTCAGTTCATTAGCTCTACCCTTTCACTAAATCCTAAATTCCTCGTATTTCACCCCCCCTAGAGTCAGGTTTTTCTGTTTGACTGAGTTCACGCACAGCCCTGAGGTCATGCACCTTCTACGTATATCCAGAATGGCGCCTGCTCTTTGTTTCTTGCTCACCTTTGCATGGTGGGCAGAGAGAGAAACTCATCCGTACTGGTCCTCCCCCCACCTTTTTTTTTCTTCTCTCCTGTAGTTAGTCTGGTGAACTTTCCCCTGAGGGGCTTCAAGCCTAGTTCCCTCTAGGCTCTGTCTGCTGTTTCCCCCGCCAATGTCTCGGGTTACTGAGTTCACTTCCACTTCCAGTGCAGATGTGTACACTCGGAGCCGTGGGCATCCTTGCTCTCCCCGCAGGTGCTCTGTGTCACCTCCACTAGATCCAGAAGAGTTTGCTCTGCATTTTTTTCCCCGAGTCTTTCGCTGTAATTACTGCAATTCCTCTTTTTTCAACCTATCTTTTCCCGGATTATCAGTGCACATCCTCACTATTCTGCCATCTTGGCTCCCTAATTTATTGTTAAGTAGGCAGTTGATACATGAGTCTAGAGATAAAGTAAAAGTCAATTGGTGGAGTTATGAATGAGGTACAAATGTACTTTATTTTTTTAGGCTTTATTTATTTATCTATTTGAAAGGCAGAGTTACAGTGAGGCAGAGGCAGAGAGAGCAAGGTTTTCCATCCACTGTTTCACTCCCCAAATGGCCACAATGGCTGGAGTTGCACCAGTCTGAAGCCAGGATCCAGGAGCTCCTTCTGGTCTCTCAGGTGGGTGCAAAGGCCCAAAGACTTGGGTCATCTTCTACTGCTTTCCCAGGGCATAGCAGAGATCTGGATCAGAAGTGGAGCAGCCGGGACTGGAACTGAAGCCCATATGGGATGCTGACACAGCAGGCGGCATTTTTTTGGTTTTGTTTTTTAAATATTATTATTGTTTTGATTATTATTATTATTATTATTTAGAGATTTATTTATTTGAAAGTCAGAGTTACACAGAGAGAGGAGAGGCAGAGAGAAAGAGAGGTCTTCCATCTGCTTGTTCTCTCCCCAGTTAGCCACAAGGGTCAGAACTGTGCTGATCTGAAGCCAGGAGCAAGAAGCTTCTTCCAGGTCTCCTATGTGGGTGCCAGGGCCCAAGGACTTGGACCATCCTTCACTGCTTTCCCAGGCGATAGCAGAGAGCTGGATTGGAAGTGAAGCAGCCGGGATTCAAACTGGCGCCCATATGGGATGCGGTGGCTTTATCGGCTAAGCCAGAGCCAAATTTAGTTTTAACCAGAGTTAGTTTAAACCTATCAGATGTGCCTTGCCATTCACCTGCCTATTGGAGGAGACATGCTAAATTCCACAAAGTACAAGTGTGTTGTTTTGGTCTTGATCTTTCTCAGTTCAGTTTTGATATACCTTAAAGTACTCTTCTTGTCAAATGTTCTTTTGTGTGAGATCCAGTTACATTCCAACACAACACTAAAGTTGAAATCAGAATTTGGGGTGCCATTTGATATCACCGTGTGCTTATTAATAAATTCCCAATATTAATAAGACTGTGTGGGTTCTTGCCTAATATTCAGAGAAGACTGAATACTGGCATAGAGGAACAAGGAAGCATGATTCATTTTTTTAAGTTTTTATTTAGTGGGAAAGATGCATAGGGGAGGGAGAGCCCTATCTATAGGAGAGTGGTAAATCTGGGTTCATACTGAGTACCAGGAACCAGCCATGTGGAGGAGCATCTATGCCTGGAAGCATGGGTCAGGTGCCCTGAAGGCCATGCACCCTGAAGTCTCAGGGCCACAGCAAGCCCTGCATTGGCAAAAAGCCAAGGAAAGGAGAGAGAGAGAGAGAGAGAGAGAGAGAGAGCGCACACCATGTCCCAGGCTTTTAATCCACTTCCAAAGGGGAGTGGTTAATCAACCTAGGTGCACAGATGTGGCCAAGTAGGGTCATGATGTCACACAGGGGTATGGTAAATGCGTGGTCTTCCAGCTCACAAACCTAATCAATTTTAAGCTGTATGCCTGCTGACAACAAGGTTGGCAAATTTCTCATCATAATTTTTGCCATGAGAACCTGTGCTTGCCATCAGAATTCATCTGTTCAAGATCACTGAGGTCAAACATATCTCTCCTTGGGTTTTTCTTGTCCTTTCTATTAGGCTGTTTTGTATCCAGTGCCTGCATCTAGCTTTTTGATTTTTTAAACTTTTATTTAATAAATATAAATTTCAAAAGTACAACTTTTGGTTTATAGCAGTTCCCCCCCCCAATAACCACCCTCCCACCCTCAAACCATCCCATCTCCTACTCCCTCTCACATCCCATTCTTCATTAAGATTCATTTTTAATTATCTTTATATACAGAAGATCAACTTAGTATATACTAAGTAAAGATTTCAGCAGTTCATACCTACACAGACACACAAAGTATAAAGTACTGTTTGCATACTAGTTTACCATTAATTTGCATATAATGGGCCCTTACAGAAGATTTGGCTGATCTTTCAAGCCTATATTAGCCTATGTGAGAATTAGAGCTGATTGCAGTGAATAGCTCTGACAAACGATCACTATTGATCTCAGACAACTCTAGTAGAAATTTATCCAGAAATTCTGGTAGCCAATACCAGACATTGTGCTGATGTTTCTTTTGCAGTCTCCAATATAAGGAAGGGTATCTTATTTCCAAAGGGTTGGATTGGAAAATAGAGCACCCATCTTTCCCGAAGCTCACTTCATCAATTTTATTCTTGATTCATTTTTGAGCTCCTATGATCTTTTTTAGTTCAGGGTCTAGATTTAAAAAATAATTTTTTTTCTACAAGGTTATATAACCTGTGAACCATTTCTCATTATGGCAGCAGAATGCCCTCTGAATTCCAGAACTAAAAATTGGTCATTTTTTGTTTTGCTTTTCCTTCCTGGCAAGTCACCCAGGAAGCTGGAGATGAGATGGATGATCATTGAAAATAAGGGGCAGGTTACTGTCTCAAATCATTAAAGCACCCCTACTGCTTAAAAACAAAATGATTCTACCATGAGAATACACTTTACAGATACACATTTTTGAATTCACCTTGGAGAGCAGTATGTCAGTGTTCTGTGTTCCTACTCTAGGACCCTACTCCCCAGAACAGCTAGGTAAAAATCCAACATTTCTTCACGTGAACTTCAGAGTACCCTTTCAAAACCATGCAAATAAATCATAAAGAAAAAATGCTGATACTCAGGGAGCCAGATATCCCAAAACAGCTCTAAATTCCCATTAAGAAATGGGACTGAACTTACTCACTTAAGGGGAAAAAGATCTTTCTGAAAGAATTATTTGTTTCATTCAGCATTTTAAAAACCTAAAGACTAGTATTCCATTTGTCTGCATAACACTTGAATCTCAGGATAAAAATCTTCATAACTCCATGGAGATTTTCTGGCAAAGATTTTCTCTGAGCTCTTACACACTGATCTCCTTAGATGATGCTTTCCATACTGCCAGTTTGGTTGTTGTCCTCATAGAGCTGGCCCAGTCCGAGTTTCACATCCCCATTCAGTTCAGCTTATTCTTAGCCTTCCTAACCATTTAGATCCCTCAATGACTTGGCCTGGATTTACCATTCTCTATTAATTATTTTGGGAATATAAAATTATATATGAGTTCGTTGTCTATATCTTGCCATGTCAACACTTCAGGATTAGATATTTTCTCCCCTTAGATCTGGCCCAAATTTCACAACTTTAATTCCACAACTTTCTTCAGTTGACTGGCTGGCTATAAATCACAAACCAACAGCCAGTATCATTCTGAATAAGGAAAACTGAAATCATTTCCTCTCAGATCTGGAGCAAGACTAGAATGTCTGGGGCTGGCACTGTGGCTTACTTTGATAATTCTCTGCCTGTGGCGCCGGCACCCCATATGGGCACCAGTTCTAGTCCCGGCTGCTCCTCTTCCAGTCCAGCTCTCTGCTGTGGCCTGGGAAGGCAGTGGAGGATGGCCCAGGTCCTTGGGACCCTGCACCCGGAAGACACACCTGGCTCCTGGCTTTGGATCAGCGCAGTTCCAGCCTTGGCAGCCATTTGGGGGATGAACCAACAGAAGGAAGACCTCTCTCTCTCTCTCTCTGTCTCTCTCTCTCTCTCTCTCTGTGTGTGTGTGTGTGTGTAACTCTGCCTGCCAAATTAAAAAAAAAAAAAAAAAAGATGACTAGAATGTCCACTTTCGCCACTTGTATTCAATGTAGTATTAGAAATTTTTGCAAGAGCAATTAAGAACAAAGAAACATAAGGCATCAAAAATGGAAAAGAGAAAGTCAAATTATCCAAGTTTGCAGATGGCATGATACTGCACATGGAAAAACCTAAACACTGCACCAAAAAGCTATTAGAAGTGATAAGCCAATTCAGTGAAGTTGGAGGTTACAAAATCAACATACAAAAGATAGTAGCTTTTTTGTGCTAATGAAGAACTCACAGAAAGAGAAATCAAGAAATAAATTCCATTCACAATAGCCACAAAATATCAAATATTAACGGAAGAAGTGAAACGTCTTTACAATGAAAATCATCAAACATTGATGAAATAAATTATCAAGGGCACACCAAAAAATGGAAAGATATTCTTCACTCATGGGTTGGAAGAATCAATAGCATTAAAATGCATATACCTACAGCAAGCTAAAAAATTCATGACATTCTTTACAGAATTAGAAAAAGCAATTCTAAAAATTAAATAGAGTTATAAAAACCCACAATAGCCTAAGTGAGCCTGGACAAGGAAAATCAAACTGGAGGCAACGCAATATATGACTTCAAAGCATAGTACAAAGCTATAGTAATCAAAACATCATGGTACTGGCATAAAAACAATATATAGTTCAATGGAACATAATAAAGAGCCCAGAAATTAATCCATATACATACAGGCAACTGATTTTTGACAAAAATGCTCAGATCATACAGTGAATAAGGATAATATTTTCAACAAATGGTGCTGGGGAAACTGGATGTATATATGTAGAAGAATTAAATTAGATCCATACTTCTCACGAAATACAAAAATCAACTCAAGATAGATCAAAGATGTAAATTTAAGACCTGAGACTATGAAGTTGCTAGACAAAGATGTAGGGGAAGATGTAGTACTTCTTGGATAAGACCCCCAAAGCACAGGCAGCAAAGCAAAACTAAACAAATGGAACTATATCAAGTTCATACTTTTGCATAACAAAAAATGAACAATAGAAGGAAGATATATCCAACAGAATGTAAAAAAAAAGCTTGCAAAAAATCTATCTGACAAAGAATTAATATCCATAATTGATCAATTTAAAAAACTGAACAGGGGCCAGCGCTGTGGCATAGCAGGTAAAGCCACCACCTGCAGTGCCGGTACCCCAAGTGGGTGTCGGTTCGAGTCCTAGCTGCTCCACTTCTGATCCAGTTCTGTGCTAGGCCTGGGAAAGCAGTAGAAGATGGCCCAAGTCCTTGGACCCCTGCACCCACGTGGGAGACCCAGAAGAAGCTACTGGCTCCTTGTTGCGGATCAGCACAGCTCCAACCATTGCGGCCAATTGAGGAGTGAACCAGCAGATAGAAAACCTCTCTCTCTTTCTCTGCCTCTCCTTCTCTCTCTGTGTAACTCCAACTTTCAAATAAATAAGTAAATCTTAAAAAAAAATTTAACAACAACAACAACAACCAAAAAAAAAAAAAAACAATGCCGTTTAGAAATGGGCAAAGGATGTCAATAGAGAGTTCTCAAAAGAAGAAATACAAGTGGCCAACATATATATGAAAACATGTTCAACATCACTAACCATCAGGGAAATGTAAATAGAAACCACAGTGAGATATCACCTCATTTTTGTCAGATTGGCTAAAATCCAAAATTCAGAGAATAACAAATGTTTGTGAAGATGTAGAGAAAGGGGAACACTTCTACCCTGTTTGTGGGAATGTAAATTAGTGCACCTACTGTGGAAGAGTGTGGAGATTTCTTTTAAAACTGGAAGTAGACCTGCCATATGATCCAGCAATTCTACTACTGAGTATATACACAAAAGATATGAATACATTGTATCAAAGTGATATCTGCACCACTGTGTTTATAGCAGCACTGTTCACAATAGCCACAATTTGGAATCAACCAAGGCGTCCACCATCAGGTGAATGGGTAAAGAAAACGACGTTTATATAAACAAGAGAACATTATTCAGCTATAAAAAAGAATGAAATTCTAACATTTGCAGTAAATTTATACATGTAAGTGGAGAACACAATGTTGATTGAAATAAGCCAGACCCAGAGAGGTGGACACCACAAGTTCTGCCTATATACAGGAGCTACAATCTAAAAAATAAACATAAAAGCAAAAAGTAAGAAATGTGAGTGTGTTAGTATTGCTGCAAATATAGCCTTGTAAAACTCCTTTATATCCTTGTCAAATCAGTGGTTAAGAATGTTATACCAGGGGCCGGCACTGTGGCATAGCGGTTGGAGCCACCGCCTGCAGTGCTGGCGTTCTATGTGGGCACCGGTTCAAAACCTGGCTGCTCCACTTGCAATCCAGCTCTCATCTATGACCTGGGGAAGCAGTAGAAGATGGCCCAAGCCCTTGAGCCCCTGCACCCACCTGGGAGGCCTGGAAAAGCTCCTGGCTTCAGATCTGAGCAGCTCCAACTGTTGTGGTCAATTGGGGAGTGAACCAACAGATGGAAGAACTCTTTCTCTCTATGTAACTCTGACTTTCAAATAAATAAATAAATCTTTTTAAAAAAAGAATGTTATACTACTATAGTTTAATGATCTGTAATTACTTTGAAATTTACTGTATAGGTGTATAGGTGAAATGTTTCTAGCATTGTCTATAGTCCCACTAACCTAGGGTCTTTTTGTTTTTCACTTGTTAAACTTATTCGGTGAAGTACTAAGCCTTTTTTCTGTAATATAAATTTAAAATGTTATCTCAAAAATAGAAAAACAAAATAAACAGACAGAAAGGGAGAAGGAGGGATGGTGAGAGGAAAACAGAGAAGAGAGCAAAGGGATATCATTATGTTCTTAGAACTGTATATATCAGAGGGGCCAGAGCTGTGGCATAGCAGGTTAAACTACTGCCTGCAGTGCCAACATCCCATATGGACGCCAGTTCAAGTCCTGGCTGCTCCACTCTGATCCAGCTCCCTACTAATGTGCCTGGGAAAGTCTTGGAAGATGGCCCACGTTCTTGGGCCTCTGCAACCAAATGGGAAACCTGGAAGAAGCTCCTGACTCCTAGCTCCTGACTTCAGACTGGCCCAACTCCAGTCATTGTGGTCATTTGGGGAGTAAACCAGAGGATGGATGATATCTCTCTCCTTGTTCTCGCTCTCTCTCTCCCTCTCTGCCTCTCCTTTCACTGTAACTCTGCCTTTCAATAAAATAAATAAATATGTTTAAAACAAAGAATTGTAGGTATCTACAAATCACATTGAATCTGTTAAAAACTAACTACAAATCTAAAAATAAATTTAAGCATAAAAATAGAAAAATAGATATTCTTTGTAACTAAAAATAGGAATTTTTCTTTTCCTAAATCCCACCATGCCATATCATATTAAAATTTGCAAGCATTTCAGCTTTCTCACCTCTAGTGGTCCTTCCTGAGGGAACTATGTATACCCTCACTCAATTAAACTGAGGTTTGACCGTGTGTGGAGTTTACCAAACAGAATTTAAGGCAAGCCTCCAATGTTTTCCTCACTTCTAACACAAACTATAAGTTCAGGTGTTTCCAAAACCATACTGAGATTTGATAATTCTTGAGAAGAGCTCACAAAACCTACTGAATGTTTTGTACTCAATATTATAAACAATATTCACTGTTCTAAACCATACTTATGGGTATGTCTTATTTCAAAAAAATAATACAGATTTAAATCAACTAAAGGAAAGATTTATTGAATAGAATCTTGGAGTGTTTCAAACACAAGGTTTCTGTTGTCTCAGGGACAATTACCTGTAAATGTAAAAATATTTCAAAATATTTCCAACAAGCAACACTCACTAGAACTTCAGTGTCCATAATTTTTATTGAGGTTTATTGATGTTTTATTGAGCTGGAAACACAACCAAGGTCTTTCATGTGGCTGATTGAAACTTAAGTTTGAGCCATGATCACTGCCCACTAAAGTCTGCATGAGCAGGAAGCTAGAGTCAAGAACCGGCACCCAGTATCTGATGTGGGACATGAGCGGGTCTAACTATCATCTGAACTACTAGAATAAATGCTTACCCCCATTTAAGGTGCTTCTATTAACTTTCCAGCTTACAATAAAAGAATCTTAGAAGCTTTGTCAAAGACCTAACTGAATTTCTGCAAAAAAAGTTCCTTTTTGTTTGGTTAGGATAAATTAGTTCAGTCCCTTTGATAGTATATGTGTTCACCAGAAGGATACAACCCCTACTGGGCCTGTGGGGAACTCTGTATGTACAAGACTGATCTCGTAGTCATGAGTTTACAATCATTTAAAATGTATTCAGTAATTATTGTAATTATTGGTGAAGGGGAATGTCAAGTAGAAGAAAGAGCAAAGACTAGGAAATGCCATCTTTATTCCTAATATTATTTTGTTGACTAAAGTTCACTACACAACCAGAACAGAGCACAATTTAATTTATTTTTGAAAGATTTATTTATTTATTTGGAAGAGTTACAGAGAAGCAGAGGCAGAAACAGCAGAGAGAAAGAGAGGGGTCTTCCATTCTCTGGTTCATTCCCCAAATGGCCGCAACAGCTAGAGTGGGACCGATCCAAAGCCAGGAGCCTGGAGCTTCTTCCAAGTTTCCCATGTGGGTACAAGGGTCCTAAGGGCTTGGGCCATATTCCCCAGCTTTCCCTGGCACATTAGCAGGGAGTTGGATTGGAACCATATGACATGCTGGCACTGCAAGTGGTGGCTTTACCTGATAAGCCACAGTGCCGGCCCCTTAATTGACTCTGAATTTGTAGATAACAGTAGCTGTTCTAAGTCACCAGGAACAAGAGGGAAACACTCATTGGCCTAAAAACAAAATCTCATTCAAAATATGTTTAAAATTGATATTTCCTTCAGTTTCACATTTGCAAAATAATTTCTACTTTTCAATAATTCTCTTCTCTTTGCTTTTCTGACCGTGTCTACAAATTTTGGGGAGATAAATTGGATCAATTAAGTAAGTAGTTCATTTAACTAATTGATTCCTGGCAGTATATAGCACTAGCTTATTCATCAGTATCCCGCTGTGAAAGGCAAACTCTCGGTGAACATTAGCTGCCTAAACTCTGGTTTGGCAGCTGTGCTGGTTTGTGCATGAGTTTATCACCACATAGTGAAGCTGGAGCTGATAAGAAGTGTCTACATCTCTCCACAAAGTCCCCAGTGGCAGCACAGTCTAGTTACATTGTTTTTGTTATTTACTTATTTCTTTTATTTGTAGTCTTTTAAAAGATTTAATTTTGTATTTATTTGAGAAGTAGAGTTACAGAGGCAGAGAGAAAGAGAGATAGAGGTCTTCCATCCGCTGTTTCACTACCCAAATGGCTACAACAGCCAGAGCTAAGCCCATCCGAAGCCAGGAGCTAGGAGCTTCCTCTGGGTCTCCCACGTGGGTGCAGGGGCCCAAGGACTTAGGCCATCCTCCACTGCTTTCCCAGGCCATAGCAGAGAGCTGGATCAGAAGTGGTGCAGCTGGGATTCGAACCAGTGCCCATATGATATACTGGCACTGAAGGCAGTGGCTTTACCTGCTATGCCACAGCCCTGGCCCCTATTTGTATTTTTTATATTTTTTTATTTATGTAAGTGAGCAAATTTGATGTATTTCATATACACACATTTAGAAGCATAGTAATACCTCCCACCCTATTGTGCCTACTGCCCACATTTTCACCTTCCATCCCCCTTCTCTTAATCTTTCTTTTAATTTTTACAGTAACATACTTTCAGCTTATTTTATATTTATGAGATTAACCCTTCACTAAGTGAAGAATTCAACAAGTAGTATGAAGGAAAAAGAAAACACTATTCTTTATCAGTAGAGACAAGGGCTGTAAATAATCATAAAATCTCAAAATGTCAATTTCACACATATACACTTCATTTCTTGGTACTCTATAAGTTACCACAGATCAGGGAAAACATATTATAGTTGTCTCTTTGGGATTGGGTTATTTCACTAAGTATAATGGTTTTCAGTTGCATCAATTTTGTTGCAAAACACAGGATTTCATTCTGTTTTAGGGCTGAGTAATATTCCACAGTGTACGTATAACTTATTTTCTTTATCCACTCAACAGTAGATGGAAATATGGGTTGATGCCATACTTTAGCTATTGTGAATTGAGCTGCAACAAACATGGGAATACAGATAGCTCTTGATAGCTCTTTCATACAAGAAGACCCAAATTAATAGAATCAGAAATGCAAAAAGAGGTGTAACAACAGATACCAGAAAAATAAAAAGAATCATCAGGAATTACTACAAAGAAATATATGCCAGCAAATTTGAAAATCTAGAAGAAAGGGATAGATTCCTGGGCACATACAAAATACCAAAATTTAGTCATGAAGACATAGAAAACCTAAAGAGACAAATATCCAAGATGAAGACTGAATCAGTAATAAACATCCTCCCAACAAAAAAGCCCACGACTGGATGGCTTCACTGTTGAATTCTATCAGACTTTTAAAGAAGCATTAATTCCAATTCTTCTCAAGCAATTGAAAACAATTGAAAGGGAAGGAATCTTCCCAAATTCCTTCAATTAGACCAGTATTACCTTAATTCCAAAACCAGAAAAAGATACAGTGGACAAGAGAACTATAGACCAATATCCCTGATGAACATAGATGCAAAAATTTTCAGCAAAATACTAGCCAATCAAATCCAACAACACAACAGAAAGATCATTCACCTAGATCAAGTGGGATTTATCCCTGGTGTGCAGGTATGTTTCAGCATTCACAAATCGATAAATGTGATCACATTTATTGCATCACATAAAAAAACTGAAGACCAAAAACCAAATGATTATCTCAATAGGTGCAGAGGAAGCATTTGATAAAATACACATTCTTTCATGATGAAAATCTTAAGCAAATTGGGTATAGAAGGAATATTCCTCAACACAATCAAGGTGAACTATGACAAACCCACAGCCAGCATCTTATTGAATTGGGTGAAGTTGGAAGCATTTCCACTAAGATCTGCAACCGAACAAGGATGCCCACTTTCACCATTTTTATTCAGTATAGTCCTGGAAATTTTAGCCAGAGGTATAGGGGATTCAAAAGACTCCACCAAGAGACTATGATAACTCATAAAATTTTGGTAAAGTTGTAGGATATAAAATTGACACAAAAAATCAATGGTTTCAGCATACACAGACTGTGCCATGTGGAAAAAGATCTTCTAAGATCAACCCATTCAGAATACCTACAAAGAACTTTAAATACCTTGGAATGAATTTAAGCAAGGTCAAAAATCTCCACAATGAATGTTTCAAAATATTAATGAAATTTATAGAAGAAGTTACAAAATAATGGAAAAACCATTCATGTTTGTGGATTGGAAAAATTAATATCATCAAAATGTCCATACTACTGAAAGTTATTTACAGAGTCAGTGTGATCACAATCAAAATACCAGCAATGGTCTACTCAGATCTAGAAAAAACAATGTTAAAATTAATATGGAAACACAACAGACCCTGAATAGTTAAAGCAATCTTGAACAACAAAAACAATACTGGAAGGATCACAATACCAGATTTCAGGACATACTACTGGGCAGTAACAACCAAATAGACTGGTACAGTAAAAAAAAAAAAAATAGGCATGTAGGCCAATGGAACAGAATAGAAACTCCAGAAATCAATCTATGTATCTAAAAATAAATTATCATTGACAAAGGAACTAAAATCCATCCATAGAATAAGGACAATCTCTTCAATAAATGGTTTTGATAAAATTGGATCTCTGTATGCAGACGTATGAAACAGACCCCTACCTTACACCTTATATAAAAATCAATTCTAAATGGAACAAGGATCTATATCTACAACCTGATACCATCAAATTGCTAGAGTTAAACATTGGGGAAACTCTGCAAGACAATAGTATAGGCAGACTTCTTGGAAAAGACTGCAGAAGTACAGGAAATTGAATCCAAATTAGACAAATGGGATTACATCAAGCTGAGAAACTTCTGCAATGCAAAAGAAATAGCAAACTTAACAGGTCACCAAGAGGAAAAAATATTTGCAAACTATGAAACTGAAAAAGGATTAATGTCCAATATCAATAGAGTTCAAAATTTCAATGATAACAAGATAAACAACCAATTAGGAAAATTCAAAGGACTTGAACAAGCATTTTTCAAAATAGGAAACTCAAATGGCCAACAGACACATGAAAAAATTCTCAGGATCACTAGCCATCAGGGAAATGCAAATCAAAACCACAATGAAGTTTCATCTCATCCCAATTAGAATAATTCTGGTACAGAAATCAACAAACAATAAATGCTGGTGGGGATGTATGGGAAAAGGTACCCTAAACTACTACAGCCATTGTGGAAGATGGTATGGAGATACCTCAGAAAGCTGAAAATAGATCTGCTGTATGACACAGCTATCTCACTCCTGGGAATTTGCTGAAATGAAATGCAATCAATATATGAAAATTTTCTGTACCCCCTGTTTATTGCAGCTGATTTCAGAACAACTAAGATATTGAATCAATCCAGCTTTCTTCAACTAATTACTGGATAAAGAATTTGTGATAGATAGATAGATAGATAGATAGATAGATAGATGATAGATAGATAGATAGAGATAACAAATACTATATATGTTGTATGGAATAATACTCAGCTGTAAAAAAGAATGAAATTCTATCTTTTGCAACAAAATGGATAAAAATAGAAATCATTGTACTTAGTGAAATAAGCCAGTTCCAAAATAACAACTACCATTTTTACCCTTATCTGTGGTAACTAATAGAGTACTAACAAATGTAATGTATATGAGTGAAACTGACATTTTGAGATTTTGATAATTTTTTTACAGCCCTTGTCTCTACTGTTGAAGAACAATGTTTTTCTCTTTTATTTTTTGAACACTTTGCTTAGTGTAGGGTTAATATTATGAGTACAAAGTAAACTGAAAGTAGACCATTACGAACATTAAAAGAGAGAATAATTGGGGAAGGAGAAGGAAGTGTGAGAGCAAGGGTGGGAGGGAGGATAGGATGAGAAGTGTCACTATGTTCCTAAATCTAAAGTATGAGATACATGAAGTTAGTTCTCCTTAAATTTTTAAATGCCTATTCAAATTCTTTACCCATTACTTAGCTTCATTTGGTCCACAATGTAGATTAGTACTGTTGTACCTTTGTTGATGATCTGTCTAGTTGATCAGTCCATTGATGAAAATGGGGCACTGAAGTCATCCATTACTATTATATTGGAGTCTATGTCTCCCTTTTGATACATTAACATTTATTTTAAATAGTCAGATTCTGTGTTATTGGATGCATACACACTTACTATAGTCACATCTTCCTGCTAAATAGATCCCTTAGTCATTACATAATACCCTTTTTTGTCAGTTTTAACAGTTTTTGTGTTAAAGTTTTTTTTTAATATGATATTAGGATGGCTACACCTGTTGGTTTTTGTTTTCTGTCAGAATTTATTATCTGTTTCTATCCTTTCACTCTCAGTCTGCCTGTATCTTTCTTGGTGAGGTGTGTTTCCTACATGCAGCAAATAAATGAGTCTTGTTTTTTAATTCATTTAGCCGGTTTGTATCACTTAATTGGAGAGTTTAGTGCATTTACATTCAAGGTTATTATTGAATAGTAAAGATTTGGTCCTACCATTCTGCCATAAATATTCCTATTGTTTGCTGAGGCTCCATTTTTTCTTTTCCAGATTTTCTGTCTTCACATTCTTTAATAATGATGTCTGTCTTTCTGTGTTTCTATGTGTACACATCCATAAGTATGATTTGTAAGGTTAGACAAATGGTGACAGCTTTTTTTTTTAAACTTTTTTTTAATGTCTTTATTTGACCTTCATTTATAAATGGAGGGCTTTGCTAGCTACAGAGTTCTGTTGACAGCTTATTTATTTTAGGACTTGTAGCATGTCTCTCCATTATCTCCTAGCCTGTAGGATATCTGATGAGAAATCAGCTATTAGTCCAATGGGAATCCTCTAAAGGTGATCTAGTGCACATTTAGAATCTTTATTTTATGTTTACTGTTGTAAGTTTGACCATTGAAAGTTTGGTATGTTGTGGTGAAGATATTTTCTGATCATGTCTATGAGGAGTTCTGTGTGCTTCCTGTACTTCAGTGTCCCATTCTTTCTCCAAATTAGAGAAGCCTTCTGCTATTATTTCACTAAATAAGCCTTCTACACCATTCTCACTTTTCATGCCTTCAGGAAATCCCAAGACACATATCTTTGGTTGTTTGATAGTACACCATAAATCTCAAACAGAATTTTCAGGGTTTTTTTTTCTAATTTTTCTTCCTTTTTTTTTTTTTTTTTTTTTTTTTTTTGCCTGACTGACATTTCCAAGGATTTGTCTTGTAGCTCTGACATTCTTTCTTCTGCCCCATTAAGTGTGTTATTGAGGTTTTTCACTGTCTTCTATTTGACATATTGAATTATTCATTTATAATATTTTAGTTTGATTTCTCTTCAATATATCTATCTCTCAGCAGAATTCTTATCCATATAGTGTATGGATTACTTTATCTCATTTATTTGTTTCTCTGTGAGTGTGGGTAATTTTATGATCATTCTTTTGACTTCATATTAGGCATTTAATTAGTCTCTTCTTCACATTCTAGTATTGAAGTGCTGTTGTGTTCTTTTGGGGGGTTATGTTGTCTTCTTTGTTCTTGTTTCTGGTATTTCTCTTTATTTTCAGGCTTTTGTGGAAACACTCGCTGGCTTTCTCCTCTGATGTGTTTTATCTTCGAATTATGCCTCTAAGGTTTAGTGGACTGTCTGCTCTTTCAGTGGATATTCAGGGGCATGTGCTGGGTGGGGTCAGGGGGCTCTGGTCAGTGCTCAAGGGTAAGGCAAGAATCCAGGGTGACACCCATGTTGGACATGGTAGATCTTTGTTTTCAGCTGAGAGGAGGCATAATCACAATCTCACCTCCTCTCTTCCAAAGTGACCAATGCCTGGAGTTAGTCCAATGGGTACAACCCCCACCCATGCAAGCACATGAGCTGCACAATGAATCTGTGTAGTCTTTAATGTGAACATGGAACCCTCTTCAATGACCCACCGCAGGCAGTCAGCTGTGAGCCTCTGACACCATACACACTGATTGCCCAGAGACCCAGCTACACCCCATGCCCTATTGTGCAGTCACAGAGTCCCCACAGTCACAGTGCACAAGGTTCCCACAATCGTAGGGTGCAGAGGATGCACTCTCAGCCGTCTTGTCTACCCTGTCCATGGAGAGAGCAGAGACATTCCCAAGTCAGCTGCTTGTGGATGCTCCAACTTGGCAGTTTGAGCCCCATATCCTGTAATAGGTTGAGGGGATGGGAGCACCTCATAGTCCCAAGTGGGTGCCCAGCCCTCAACTAACACTCCCAGCCAGACTTAAAGTCAATGAGGAATGTAGATTTTTCCTTCTTGTAAATTCTTTTGGCAATGTGTGTTCAAGAGCAGCCTCTACTGGCAACAAGATGGCTAATTCACCCTTTGCTGGGTGCCCTTGTTGGGAGATGGGGAGAAACAAACGTGCTTTTCTTTCACTAGATTAGGTGGGTACACTGTACCTCCCCTTCAGGAATCGAGACTGGACTCAAAGTCAATGTGGTCTGCAAATTCTGCTTCAGGCAATACCACCAGTGGCATGGGCTGCAGCAGTCCACACTCACCTTGCTCTCACAAGCTGACATCTCCAGCCCCCAGTTGTGGGAGTTGTGGATGGTGTCCCAGCTTTCTGCTGTGCATCCACAGTACTCCTCTTCTTTGTATAAAATTTCCACTGCAAAATTTTCTTTAACCCTCTTCTGCAAGTGCACTTTCTTCACTTTTCTTAGGCTATCTTCCACTGGGCAAAATCAGCATGTATTATCAATATTCAGCCATCATGGAATCTTTCTCATTTCAATGAATCAATTTAAATTTAATTCATCAATATCTGGTATTGGCACCTCGAAAATATTTCTATCATATTCATCATAGCACCTACCTGACTGAGAGACATTACTTGGGAATATATTCCCTGGAATTGACAAGCTGCTCAGTAGCAATGACTGCTCCTCGTGTATCTCCCTGTATCATGTACCTCCCTGTCCCATCCGTGTGTATAGTTACTTTACAAACAGAAAAATATAGGGGTGGGGATTTTGCATATTAGTTTTTTGTTTGTTTGTTTGTTTTGGCACAGTAATTGAAGTTGCCTGCATCCCATGCCAAAGTGCTTGGATTCATTCCCAGTTTCTCTATTTCCAACCCAGCTCTCTGCTAGCTCACACTCTGTGAGGCAGCAGGTAATGATTCAAGTGCATGGGTCCCTCTTACATTTGTGGGATACTCAGACAGATTTCCAGGATCCTGGCATCAATCTAGCCCAGCTCTGACTATTGCAGACATTTGGGGACTGAACCATCCCAGACAAGTTTTCTCTCTGTCTCTGTCTCTCTATTGTCTTTTTTGCCTTTCAAAGAAAAAAATTTTAAAAAGTAAAAAGAGAAATACAGATTTTATTGTATAAAAAGAATCATTGTCTTTTCTAATATACATAGAGTTCCTACTTTCTAAGGGACATGAAATTAAAGATTCCCATTTTGTGTTTCTGAAAAAGATTTTTTGGCTGTTCCAGAATTAAACATCATTGTTTATTGTATAGTACTAATGGCACATTGTATTTTTAAAAAATTCTTATTCCTCAGGACTGTCTTCTTTTTTCAGAATTAAATAGTGCCTTTTATGAGGCATGTTTTAAAAAATAGAGATGCCATTCCATTCAGATGGTTCTTAATTGGATTCAAAATGTGTCCAGTTTTTTCCAGTAGAGCTTTTCATGAGACAGAAGGGAAAAGTTAAGAATGCATATGTGTGAAACCAAATACATTTTGTGACTGATTGTACATTTAGTGAAACTGCTGGAAAATGAGATGGTGATTGATATTTGGTCACTGCTTATGTGTCTGTAGCCAATGAAAATGTAGCTGAAATGCACAAATATTTTTAAATATGCTGTATAGTTCTGTCCCCCTTTGCAGAAAAGAAAATAAGCTGCACAATTGTTATGTAAACTCTTCTGCTATCCCTATCACACAAACATTTTGCAGATGTTTCCCTATGAAAACATTCTAAAACATACAGTTGGCTACTTTTGCCTACCTAAAGTTATTTTGCAATAACTGTTTCTTTTTAAACACAATTTATTATGGTTTTTTTTGGTTGAACAATTGAGGGTGAGAAATACAGAATTAACTATTTAGAAATAACCTAGCTTGTGTTCTTGATATTACATTGCTCTCCAACAATGTTGTCTCATCTCCATAAGAGATGAACATCAAAAATTCAGAAGAACTAACAGAGATAAAGGAAGTTTGGGGCTGTTGCAGTTCTGAAATCTGTATAACTATTCTGTGTGGGTCCACATGGGCTCAAGATCTCCACATGCTTTATATAAGATAGTCCTTAAGACCCCCGTCCTCCATTATAGAAAGAAATCTCATGTTATGACAATTTTTGCCATTGAGAACAAAATCACAGTAGAGGAAAGAAATTTCCATTCCAGGAGAAATTTAGCATTGGTGGTATCTAATTTCCAATGAGCTCATAACTCTCCTTTGGCTACATGTAGAATCTACATAGAAAATGTTTTTTTAAGAACTTGAGAAAAGACAATAAAGATATAGATAGATTTTAAAAAATTACCGCATATAAAAATACCATTATACATAGAAGAAAAGGAAATTGAAGGCATCTGTGTTTCTCTTGGATGATAGGAACTCACAAACAAAAATATGCTTACAATTTTTTAAAGTTGTGCTTAAAATTGCCATTTTTAAAAAAGTAGTCTTAGACAAAGACCCACTTCAGCTGCTTGCAACTTGTGTAAGCTGAGACAATTTGGTTGGCCTGTCTAAATCTCCATGTTGTAATGATGGTAAAAATATTAATGGCTAGTTATTGAGAACTTACTGCGTACCACTGTTGTCTTATGATCTGTGTATATTATATCACTTAGGACTCACAAAAGTACATGAGATAAGTTGCACATATTTATCTTCATTTTATAGATAACTAAATTGAGGAACAAAAGGGTTAAGGTTTTGTTTTAACTTAAATATTTAGTGAAAATGTATGTAGCATTTATTATGTGCTGAACCTCTTTTGACACTTCACAATTATCAATTTATGACACCCCAAGAGGTAGAAATTATTATTTTAATGTTCATGTAATAAATAAGGAAACTGAGACACAGACAGGTTAAGTTATTTGCCCCAAGTCAGGCAGTAAGTGGAGGAACTCAGATTTGAATCTACACAGTGTGATTCCAGCGTGCACACGAAAACCACAAAGCATTGCTGCTTCTTAGGTCAGCATGTTGGCACATGATAAGCATTATGAGATGTTAATTATTATTATGAGGATGCAATTTCTAAAAATATGGAAACTCAGATGTTGATAAATCAGAACTACTAAAGGTGCTGAGGAGACGGAATCCAGCCTATTGTTTTATTAGGAAAAATTGAAAACTAGCAGGAAGGCTAGTGGGATGGAATAGAGTAAGCAAGAGGAAGAATAGAAAATGAGGTCAGACAGTTATCCAATCATCTGCCGCCTTGTATACTATGATAGAGACCTTACCTTTGTTCTGAGTGAGATGAAAAGCCATTGGTGAGTTGAGGAAAGTCATAAAATGATCTGACTTCAACATTTTCACAGGATCACTCTGGCTGCTGTATTGAGAAAAGAACTGCAGGGAGCAGGGGCAGAAGTGTAAAGTACTATTATTTCATGAGGCTGAGAGGTTATGTAAATTGCCCAGGGTCTGTCAAAGAGTCAGTAGGCATCAAACAGGGTTTCCAACTCAGGCCTGCATGAGTTAACCATACAGGATGCTGAATGGGAGAACGATGATGAAGGCTTTCAAGTCTTATTGGATCCAGACACAAAGTATCATATTTTTCTAAGAATCTTTAGATTGAAAAAAAAACTCTTATGTCCTTAAATAAAATTTGATTTTCTTAATATTTCTAATTATCTGAGAAAGATCTGTGTTAGCTAATACTAACTCTGTTTCCACATTTATTTATAACCACATAATATTGAGCAAATCATATCACACAATCAGTATTTTTCATCAGATAGTATTTTGTAATGACAAAAATTAGTGCCATGTTGTGTATCAAGATGAGCCTAATTTTCTGTAAGAGGTATGTTTTTATCAGGGCCGGCATTGCGGAATGACGGGTAAAGCCACAACCTGCAACCCAAGCATCACTTACAGGCGATGGTTGATGTCCCGGCTGCTCTACTTCTGATCCAATCTGATCCAACACTCTGATAATGGCCTGGGAAAAGCAGCACAAGATACTCTAAGTGTCTGGGCCCCTGCCACCCATGTGGGAAACCCAGATAAAGCTACTGGCTCCTGGCTTGGACTTGTCCAGCCCTGGCTGTTGTGGCCATCTGGGGAGTGAACAACAGGTAGAAGATACCTCTCTCTCTCTCTCTCTCTCTCTCTCTGTAACTCTAACTTTCAAATAAATAAATAAATCTTTTTAAAAAGAAGTATGTTTTTGTGACTTTTTGATAGTACTATCCTATAAAAACAACTAAACCAATAAATACTTAATAGCTGACGTACCAGGTCAGAAACAACCATCAGCTAACTGAGTCTGCTCCATAAATACTAGTTAGAATAATTAATAAGTGCTATTACAATGTGTCTGAGTCTTTAAGATGTAGTCAAAGTTCCTAAGGATCAACGTTGATATTAAACTCACTGACTAGTAAAGGCAAGGTGTTATGCCCTCAGTGAAGGATATTCTCAAGGAAGTCTAGTAATAAAGTCACAAAACAGAAAAAAGTCCTAGAATAGCACTACATTCCTAGAAGCATTGAGTAAAATGATCTGGACTTTGATTAGTCAAGGTAACTAACATCATCTATGGTAACAAAAAATTTGCCAGCTTCAGCAGCTTGAACCTGAAATAAATTAATTTCTCTCCCACCACATGGTGTGATATAGACTGATTGGCTCTCCTAGGCAGCTGTCTTCCAAGCAGTGACTCCATCATCCAAGTGCTTTCTATCTCATGGCCCTACGATTTTCTGGAGGTCTCTATGAAGTCTGTATCATCCTCACTTAGACTACGAATGAATGAAGAGAGGAAAATTTAAACCTTCTGCGGACCCTTTGTTGGGTAAAGTCTGAGAGTGGGATATTCTATCATGTTATTTCACTGGATGCAGTCCATGAACAAAGTAATTGCAAGGGAGCTAGGATAGGTGGTAGAGTGACTGTTACAAGAAGCCAAGACCCTGAAGAATAAGGCAGAGAGTGGATCTCCCCGTGCTACAGAACAGAAAATAGATCATGGCAAATAGGATAGTTGTTGTAATATCGAAATACTTATATTGTACCTGGTAAATTATGTGTATCTTAAACACATTGGTGATTAGATATGCCAGATTTTCTTATACATTTTAAATACTTATATGCTTATACCAACTTTATATTAATATTAAAGAGAAATAGAAACAGGCAACATTAGAGAAAACTGGAAACACACAAAAAAGGTCATCAGACAAATATGAGAGCACTTGAAAGCTGTAAGTGAAATTTTGAGTATTTACTTATACTGTTTATTTGAAGGGGTTACTTAATTTTGAAACCCAATTCAAAATCATCCTTTCTTAGGTCTTTTTAATACTTCCCACCTTACAGACATCATGAATTTTCTTCTTATTTCTCTTCCTACAGTATCTTATATTCATCTAATGAGTATAAGTTTATGTAAATCACATTTTAAACTATTTTATATTTTATCTTATTACATTGCTATTTGTATGTAAACTTCTGAGAACCTGGGAAAGAGTTTAGTTTAGCATGGATAGCTATAATTAAAACCTGCAAATTTGGCCAGGATGTTTTCTCTGCTTAAGACCCTCACTAGACTCCCATTGTCCTAAAGACAAAGCCCAGACTCCTTTAAAAGGTGGTTCATATCTATGTTTCTGCATTTCTTCATTCATGGTGTATGTTTCAGTGAAAATGTCATTATTTCAGTTCCTCAGAAAACACAATTGTATCCCCTTTTATAACTGGGGTTCCTTCTGCCTAACATTCTTCCCATAGGCTACTTTCTATTCATTTTCAACTGAGTCAGAAAGTCATTTTATAAATCTTCCTGGAATATGCTATACTTGGAAGGATTCCTGTTATGTTCTTCCACATCTACCAATACTTTAACCAAAGTAATTCATGAATGTTTATTGTAAAGCCTCATTTAATGGTCTCTTTCCAACTAGACTATCTTATCCATACAGGAGACATCATTTTATTGAAAACAGTTATCTTCAATATCAAGATCCATTCCTGGCAAATAATTCTTAAATAAATATTTGTTGAATGAATGAGTTAAAATGTCCATTGGTGTTCTTTAGAAAGTCAACATTTATTGAGGAACAACTGAGTTGGGCACAGTCCTTCCAAATTCAAGCTGTCATTATCCTACTTTTCCTGAAAACTACTACCTTCTACCATTTGCAGTGACAGTATATCAAAAACCTTCTCAGTACTCTTCTCGACAAAACTTCCAACACCATAAAAACCACCAATACCCCCCACACATAAACCCATAACCACTCAAACCTGCATTTCATCCCTATTCCCCTACTTCATCACTTCCTCAGTAACTCAGGCTTACAAATCTCAGAAATCTTTTTTCACAGTTCTCTCAGATCTCATTAGTTACTAAACCCAACAGATTTGACCCATGAAAGATACCTTGAATTCATCCTTTTCTTCCCAGTCCTACTGCTACTCTCATAGTTCAGGTTCTCATTACTTGTCACCTGATCTAATTCAATAGCCTCCCAGGGTGTCTCTTCACTTTTATTCTCTTCCTCTTCCAATCTACTCTACACATTGCAGCCAGAGTAATTGACCCAAAGGTCAGTTCACTCCCCTACTCAAAAACCTTCAGTGACTCCCCATTTTTAACCAAAAAGAGCAGCAAATCCTCAGCCTGGAATTCAAAAGCCGATATAATCTGGGCCCAATTTATTTTATATCTTCCAGTCTTATTTTATAGTACTCCCCCTCACTGTAGCCAAACTGGCTTTGTTTTCATTTCCAGAACTTGCCCTGCACTTTCTGACTTTTATGCTTTACTCATGTTCTTTCTGGTAAGTCTAACCTCCCATCCTTCCTAAAACCTGCTGTCTTCTCTCACCTCTCTCTATAGGGAACTTCAAGTCACACCATGAGGATGTCTTACAAGTAGAATGGATGGGATTTTGTACTTAAGTGATTCACTTCTCAATACTGTGGTTAGTGTCTCAGCTTTTTCTTTATATAAAAAATTCCTCTCTTTCATTTTTGTTCCAATCAATTGCATATTTTTATCTTTTTAAAATTTTTTATTTTAATTTTTGTTTTAATAGATTTAGTGGGCTTTGTAGATACAATTCCAAGAACATAGAAATACCCCTTTCTTCCCCCTCTCCCTCCCTACCTCCCTCTCTATGCCTCCCACTCTTCTTCCTTCTCCCCTTCTTTCTTTTTTTTTAGTTTTTTAGATTACATATTTTAAATTTACATTACAGTAAAAAGACTTACTACTTCACCAAATAATTAGTTTAAGATATAATAAAGCTAAAGAACTTAGTTTAGTGGGAATATAGACAATGGCTAGAAATAATAACTAAATGGAAAAATGACAAATCCACTCATATTCAGTAAATTTTAAAGTAATTACAGATCATTAAAACTATAGTAGTATAATATTCTTAAGCATTGCTTTGACAGATATAAAACAAAGTTTTATGAAACTATATTTATAGCAATGCTGATATGCATAGATATTTCTTACATTTTTTTGGTTCTTTTTTGAATTTTAGCTCCCACATACAAGGGAGAACATGTGATGTTTGTCTTTCTGGTTCTCACTTATTTCACTCAACTTGATGTCCTCCATATGTGTCCATTTTGCAGCAAATGGTAGAAATGCATTCTTTTTTTATAAAATTCCATTGTGTATATAACCACGTTTTCTTTATCCATTCATCTGATGATGGACACATTGGTTGATTCCAAATTTTGGTAGCTGTGAACAGTGCTACTATGAATATGGAGGTACAGGTATCTTTTTGATATATAGTGTTCAAGTCTTATATATAGTATATACTATATATATATATATATATATATGTATATATGTACACCCAGTAGTGGGATTGCTACAGCCACTGTGGAAAATCATGTGGAAATTTCTTAATAAACTTTGAAATAGACTTGCCATAAGATAAATTATACATTTTGTTATTTCTATAATCTTATTTGGAACAATTATATCCTCTCTATTTCTTTCATTCTCGTTTTTGGTTCTTTTCTTTATTGAATATATTTGTATAATGAACTACTCAAAATCTAGATTTCTTAAACAAATATTTACATTATAATGGAAAGTTTAATCCTCATTTTTTTGGTTGATAGAGGATATGGAAGGACTCCAGGGAGTATTTTGAAATGCCGTAAATTATATGTACTGAGAATAATAGTATGCCCATAAAGGTGATAGAAATAATGCTTATAATATTGGTTAGTTAATAAATTCATTTCATCTACCATTTGCTGTATTTCCCTTGATAGGTAATTGCTTAGTCTTTGCCAAAACATAATAAAGAAAAATATGGGTGTCACTAAATATTTTCCAAAATTTAGTTTCACTGAACAAACTGAACAAAACTGAACAAAAACTTAAGTTAAAGAGAACTTCCACTCTGGGCTATGATGAAACAAATGCAAAAGACATGCTATCCTGTCATAAACAACTCAGTAGAACACAGGAAGTAACTATTCTCAGACATTAGACCACTGGTATCTCAGTACTAGGATCAGAGAAGAAAAGAAAAAAAAAATGAAGTACATTCTATGATTTCTCCAACTTTCTATATTAAAGACACTATCTGGGAAGGGGGAATCATATCAAATAATGACAGCTCTACAAATATGAATATGCAAGGATCAAAGTTCACTACAGCTGAACTGACCAGAATTGAGAAAATACTAAAATCAAAGAAGAGGAAGTTACACAAAGAAATAACTCCATAATAACTTAGAAGTGCTACATTTTTGACAAGTTATAAGATACGCACATTTTACTAAGTATTGCCATAAGCTTGGGAAAAGAATTATTGAAAAAAGAATCACTATTAGGAATTAAGAACAGAATGATTGCAAGTACTCACAAGGGATGGGATATATAGAACTTTTTACGTAGTTAGAGTGGAGAGATATCAAGGAGCATTTAGAATTTCATTTTTGACCCCAGATGGGCTATTTTCTGTCAGTCGGTCTAAATTAACCCTAGAAAAAACTCACCACAACAAAATTTGAAAATAAAGCCAAAAAGAATTAAGTTAATCAGCAGGAGAATTTAACTATCTTCCAGTACAATATTCAATACATTTTAAGGAGCACAGAACAAGTTAAAAATAACAATATAATATATTGTAATGTCTAGCATCCAATAAAAAATTACTAGACATGTGTGAAGAAGTAAGCAAAAATAACCAATAATAAAGAAAAAACAATTTCTAAAAAGACCAGAGACTGACATAGACTATGGAATTAATAGGCAAGGACTTTAAAACAGCCATTATAAATAAATTCAAGAATTTAAATTGAAACATTAGGGGCTGGCTCTGTGGCACAGCAGGTTAAAGCCCTGGCCTGAAGCATCAGCATCCTATATGGGCTCCTGTTCTAGTCCTGGCTGTTCCTCTTCTGATCCAGCTCTCTGCTATGGCCTGGGAAAGCAGTAGAAGATGGCCCAAGGCCTTGGGTCCCTGCACCCAATTGGGAGACCAGGAAGAAGATCTTGGCCCCTGGCTTCTGATGAGAGCAGCTCTGGCAATTGTGGCCATCTAGGGAGTGAACCAGTGGATGGAAGACCTCTCTCTCTGTCTCTACCTCTCTCTGTAACTCTGTCTTTCAAATAAATAAAATAAATCTATAAATCTTTTAAATAAATAAATAGAAACATGAATGTTAGGAGGAGAAGACTAGAAGAAAGCAAAGAAACTAAATGTAACTTACACTACTCAAAAATCAAATACAATATCTGAAATGAAATATTCACTAATTATGTAGCATATCAGAAAGATAGAAAATTGTGAACATGAAGACATAGCAATGGAAACTGAAAAATGAAGTAAAAAGAGTAAAATGTCAAAGAAATCAGCAGTCTCAGTTACAGTAAGACAATATTAAGCATCAGATTTGAGCAAATAATATCCAAGTGTTTAATAAGTTTGAGACAACCAACAAATTCAAAACCTCAAGAAACTAAACAAATTCCTAAGTCAAGAAATATTTTTAAAAAACCACACCAAGGTATATTATAAACAAAATGTTAAAAGCCAGAAGTGAAATGACAGTCTAAAAAACTCAAGGAAAAATGTGCTACAAACAGGAGGACAATGCTCTTAAGTTCTAATGTTATCTCATATAAAACAATGCAAGTTAAAAGTGAATAAAATGTGACATCTCTAGTGTGCCAAAGAAAAATATCATCTACCTGGAATTCTTTATCTTATAAATTTAAATAGTTCAAAAGTAAAGACAAAATTAAAACACTTCCTAGACAAGCAGAACTGAGATAATTAATTTCCAGTAGATGTGCATGAACAACAACAAATAAAAAGATAAAAGGAAGTTCTTTAACTGACAACAAATGATTCCCATGGGAAATTGAATCCATACTAAGAGATTGCCAGAAATGATAAATACATTGGAAAATATACAAATCTGGTAAAGATAATTGACTTAATAATGTATACAGAAATAAAATGATGCAATAGCACAAAAGGGGGGTAGATTTCTGCATTATATGTTAATTAGTAATATAATGTTTAGAGATAGATTTTAAGCTAAAGACAATGTAGATATAAAATACAATGCTAAAAATTACCATCACAAGTACAGAAGGCAAGAAGTTATGAAAAAAGTGAACAAAGAACAAGAGGACAAATAAAAACTAGGTAACAACACTTTAGCTTTAAAATCAATCAGGTTGACAATTGCATTCAATGTAAATTCTCTAAACAAATATAATTAAAAATTATAACCTAAAGAAATGTGATTTCAATAAAAAGACATGAGTTTAATGGAAAGCATGGAAAAACATACACATACAAACATAAATCATAAAAGAGTTAGAATGGCTGTATTGATATAGAAGAAGTAGACTTCAGAACAAGAAATATTATCAGAGATAAAGACAGATGTTACAGAATGTCAAAAAGTGTATTTGTCCAAAGACCTTTTTTTTTTTTACAGGCAGAGTAGACAGTGAGAGAGACAGAGAGAAAGGTCTTCCTTTGCAGTTGGTTCACCCTCCAATGGCCGCCGCAGCCGTTGCACCGTGCTGATCCGATGGCAAGAGCCAGGTACTTATCCTGGTCTCCCATGCGGGTGCAGGGCCCAAGTACTTGGGCCATCCTCCACTGCACTCCCAGGCCACAGCAGAGAGCTGGCCTGGAAGAGGGGCAACCGGGACAGAATCTGGTGCCCCGACCAGGACTAGAACCCGGTGTGCCGGCGCCGCAAGGCAGAGGATTAGCCTAGTGAGCCACAGCGCTGGCCCTGCCCAAAGACTTAATACTAGGTATGTTCTTGCCTGTCGTAGTCAGCTCAAAGTTAGTCCTCACTGATCGCTGTGTCCTGAAATTCATACCATTTTGTAGTCCACAATAATACTGTTCTACAGATGATATAAGTAACAAAAACATAAGCCAGATATGATGTCAATTCTGACATTAGGCTACAAAAGTTTTCTTGAAATCTCTAAATAGTATTAAATTTTAAATCTTCTGTAAATATTCCAAAGAAAATGGAGAAATATTTAAAACCAAACAAAAGGGGAAAACAACATATGATAATATGTATGATCCAGATAAAGGAATATTTATAGGAAAATTTATAAATGTAAATGCTTGTTTTAAAGTTTTTGTTTGTCTATCTGAAAGACAGAGAAACAGACAAATAGAGAGAGCTCCCATCCGCTGGTATTTTCCTCAGATGCCTACGAAGGCTGGTGCTGGGCCAGACTGACCTTGGAAACTGGACATGAAATTCAGGTCTCTCATGTGAGTGGCAGGGACCCAAATCTTTACTCACCACTGCCTCTCAGGGTGCACATTAGCAGGAAGCTGGAATAGGGAGTGGAGCCATTACTCTGCTATGGTATATAGATGTCCTCATCTGCATTTTATCCAGTAGTCCTGCCCCAGGACTTATTTGCAAAAAAGATGTTTAATGTTAGTGAATTAAGCTTCCATATCAAGAAGCTAGGGGGAAAAAAACAAACTAAACTCTGGGTAAACAAGAGGACATGGAAATCAGGATAAGAGTAGAAATCAACAAAACTTAAAAAAACAGAAAGACAATTAATTAAATTGAAACTGAATTCCTAAAAAGTATTCATAAGAAGTAAATACATGTAACGAGGCTGATTGAGAATAAGGAGAATACACAAACATGCATATTAGGAATATAACAGCAGATATCACCATAGATGCTACAGAAATGGCAATGATAGGAAGTAAACATGAGGAACTTTGGTTACTTATAACAAAATGTACACATTCTCTAAGATACAAACTGAAATAAGAAAAAATTTGAACTGGAATAAGTTTGTAACTATGAAGTAAATTGAAGTTGTAATTTAAAATAAAGCAAAAATTCCAGGTTCAAAAGGCTTTATTTCCATACTATTAGACATTTAAAGAAGAAATGTAATGATTTTAAACTCTTACAAAAGTAGAAAGAGGGAATACTTCTCAATTCATTTTATGTTGCCAGCATTACTTTAATAGGAATTACAGACCAAACAATAACACACACACACACACACACACAAAAACAGAAATGGAGAAAAGGACTAATAACTACCATAAACACTGATGACAAAATCCTTAAGAAAATATTTGCTAATGAAATCCAGCATATGGCTAAAGAAATGCAAATCACAACTAAATGGGTTTTATTTCAGACATACAACAGGAATTGTAGATCAAAAATTTATGGGGCTGGTGCTGTAAAGTAGCGGGATAAAGCTGCCGACAGCAGTCCTGGCATTCCATATGGGCGCCAGTTCAACTCCCAGCTGCTCCTCTTCCAATCCAGCTCTCTGCTATGGCCTGGGAAAGCAGTAGAAGATGGCCCAAGTCCTTGGGTCCCTGCACCCCTGTGGGAGACCCAGAGGTGACCCAGAAGAAGCTCCTGGCTCCTGGCTTCGGATCTGCGCAGCTCCAGCTACTGTGGCCATCTGGGGAGTTTACCAGCAGATGAAAGACCTTTCTCTCTCTCTTTGCCTCTGCTTTTCTCTCTGTGTAATTCTGACTTTCAAATAAATAAATAAATCTTTTAAAAAATTGGTAAATTGGAATAAAATTTTAAAAAACAACTTTTTTTAAAGATTTATTTATTTTATTTGGAAGACAGAGTTAGAGAGAGGGTGAGAGAGAGAGAAAGAGGTCTTCCATCCACTGGTTCACTCCTCAAATTGCCACAATGGCTGGATCAGGGCCAGTCTGAAGCCAGGAGCCAGGAGCTTCTTTTGGGTCTCCCATGTGGGTTCGAAGGCTCAAGCACTTAGTCCACTTTCCATTGCTTTCTCAGGCACATTAGCAGGAAGCTGGATCAGAAATGGAGCGGCCGGGACAGGAATCGGAGCCCAGATGGAATGCCTGCACTGCAGGCAGCAGCTTTACCTGCTATGGCTTAGCACTGGCCCCCAAAAATGCTTATTCTTAACACAGAAAATGAAAAGCCAATCACTGACTGGGAGAGTGCATTTCTTTTGTATCATATTATATATTGAAAAATTACAGTTGCATTTAAGTATGAGGTATAAAGTGATATTGTGATACATGTACACAGTATGGGATGCAAGAATGCAAGCATATTCATTACCTCAAATATCTATGTTTTGAAGAGAACATTAGCAATTTTGAAATTTACATTATTAACTATAATCAATATAGCTTAAACAATAACCCTTCCTGCATAACTGAGACTTTATATATCCTTTGATCAACATCTCCCCAGTTTGCCTACTAGCTCTGGTAACCATCATTTTACTTTCTGCTCTGAGTACTATTGTTTTAGCTTCCATATATAAGTAAGATTCAATATTTGTCCTCCTTACTGGCTTTATTTCACTTCGCATGGTGTCTGAAAGAGTAGTACATACATCTGACAAAGAGATTCTGTAAAGTATATTTTTTAAAATATGTATATTTTTTAAAATATGATTCAAGAATAAAGAGATAGAAATCCTAATTTTAAAATAAGTAAAACCTTTCAACAGATCTTCACAAGGGAAGATGTACAAATGTCTAATAAGTACACAGGCAGTAGTCTGTCATTACCTGACAAAAGTAAATTATAGCACATTGAGATACCCCTACCTACTCATTATGGTGGCTAAATTAAAATGAACTGAAAAATCTCAAATTTTGGCAAGGATACAGAGCCTCAAGATTTCTCATATCTAGCTGGTGATAATAAGAAAGAATAAAACCACTTTGAGAAACTAAGCACTTTCTTACTCAGTTAAATATATGCATACTCAATAGCTCAGCAATTCCATCTAGCTACTTATTTTAAAACTCTGAAAACGCAATTCTTCAAAAACACATATACATAAATGTCCATAATGTAATTGTTCAAATTGCCCCACGTTGGAAACATCCACCAAAGCCAGTTGATTTAATAAATAATTTTTCTATATTCATACAATTCATATAGGAAAGTATGACACAGTGACAGAAAATAAATAAAAATTAACCGTTAATTAACCAACAACTCTGAGAAATCATTGTGAGCAGAAGAAGCCAGATACAACTTAGTGCATACAATCTAACTTTATTTATATGAAATTTTAGAGGAGAAAATAATCCATCCTGGCTAACATTCGATCAGTGGTTGATTAGGGCCAGAGGTTGGAGGAAGATTACAACTGCAAAAGAGCACAAGGGAATTTTTTGGGCGACAGAAATATCCCACACTTTGGTTGTGGCCGTGGACGTGGGTGTATGAATGTGTCCAACTGTCAAACTGATTTAGGCCTGTGCCTTTTACTCTGCTTTGCTAGCCCAATATTTCCTTTTGTCCTCTACATTGGCTCCTCACTAGAACTGAAGGAGAGCTATGATAGTATTATCCACCTTCTGGGGCACTTACCTTTAAAGAAACGGAGAATGCACATTCCATCAATATTTGGCATTTGTAATTTGAAATGGACATTTCTGCTGTTGAATACTGAAGATAATTCTTTGGCTCTTTTCCTGAGGTCAGGATAACTCAACCAGAAAAATTTTCATTCAACTCCATAAGCTTTTACGGCTATGGTACAAAAAATAGTTTTGACCAAAACAGATAAATCACAGCATTTATTTACACATAGCTGCTCAATAAAATCAGGCAAGAATTTTTATTTATTTCAGAAAAGATGCTCAGCACACTAAGGTCATTAACTGTTAAAATCCCAGCAAATTGAATGCTAACAATATTTTAAATGCCTTATATTTCTACTATAATTATCTGATTCTTTTATAAAATTTAACAAGATGAATTTTTTAAAAAATTTATACTTGGTACTGCATTTCATTCCAGCAATTGGTTATTCTTTTAATTAAGTAGAATAATTAATTAACTTTAATTAAATAGATTAATATGATTTGCAAAGAAAAAAAAAAAACTAGCAGGGATAAAAAGTACCAAAATCGAACCCAAACCAATCTTTGCTTGCTGTTCAGCTCACAAGGTGGGCTACATCCCTTCTCACTTGTAGCATCAGAATCATACTTGATCCTTAAGGAATCTGTTCCCAGCTCCCCATTTTATAGTCGCATTCTTGGCCTTTCAGATACCATTATTTCCTTTTATTTACCCATTTCTTCTATAATCATCTCACAAAGAAACACAATACCATAACTCTGTCATAGGAAACACACGATAATAGTAAGAGAATGTTTTCAAATTTAACTCGAGCTACACCTATGTTTTAATCAATTATGGAAAAACTGTCTCCAACTGTCTTCTGCCTTCCTAATGCAATGAAAATTTAAAATATTTTAAAAGGCTCAGTGAGTCATGACAAACTTGATTTTGAAATGCACATCCATAGAAGCTAGATTTGAGTTTATTCCTTCCCATTTTCATCCACAAGGATCCTCAGAACATACTAGCATTATATCAATAACACTTTTCGTGTTTCTCTATGTGGAATATCTCTAATTTTCCTTGTCATGAAATATTTTGCATAGGGCTTGATTAAGTTAACCATCTATTTTTATGTGCATAATGTGCACCTGATACTGTATACAGAGAATATAATGTAATATAATGTGTATGCATTCTATAATAATAACATTGTATTTAATGTAAAATTTTATATAATGCAGTAATTTATGCTTAAAAAGAGACATGGAACTGCTAAAAAGGAAGTGCTGAGAAAGTATACAATGTGAAGGAATTAGAAAGTATGAAAAGAGAGGTGAAATCAATATTTATACATTGAAGAAAACAATAATAAGATCGTAGAACATTCTCTATGTGTCTCCTGAGTTTTGACTTATCTTGTGAATAGAGGCACTCTCTGGCTGTATTCCAGACTATCACTTCAAGAATGTTTGTAAAATGAACAGTGTTTCAAGGCAAGAGACAGCATCTCCCTCTGGAGCAACAAGAAGGTTTGTTTTCTGTCCATTATAGTAAAAATCATGTCTCCTTCTGGGGCCAACTCAGACTCACTTCCTTCCCATTATAAAAGATTTGGTTCCCTAAGCTGGGATTCCTCTCCTGGAAAGCTCCCAGCTCTAAATACCAACATCAGCCTGTCTTCCTGCCATCACCCTGTGGAGAATGGAACTTCAGTATCTAGTGTAAATGCTGTACTCTAACTACTGCTACTGATGTGGAGAATACTCTGGCCTCTTTCTCTGGGTCTCAGTTCAGAGAGAGTTATTGGAAAAACCAAAGTCACTCATCAAGAGAAGGAATTGCTGAATCCTTGCTGTGTGAGAAAAGGAAGAAGCTACAATATTTGTAAAAGAACGATGCAACCTGGACCAAACCTGAAGCAGGCATAATAGGCCTGATGAAGTTGGAATTCTCATAGACTAGTGAGCAAATAGGTTCTTTTTTTTTTCTCCAGAACTCTACCCTGACCTCAGAGTCACTCAATAAGGCTCAGTTTAGAGCCCTTTTGTTGGCTTGTAGCAAGTAGATCATGGTGATGGTTCAGGCGCTTAGCGTCACGCATTTTGTGTCCCCCAGAAAGGCGGATGTAAGTGTAATGACCTGAACATGATTATCCAAATATTGCATAGTTTATGACGGTGCCACTTGGCTTCACTTGGCAGCCATAGCTGTGAAGTTGTCTCCATGGCCACTGCCCTTACCAGAACAAAGATGGCAGGCCAGGTCTGTGTTCTGGGTGCATGTTTTGATCACAGAGCAAGAGAGACCACCAAGAATAGGATGAAACATAAAGATCAGGAGTGCTATGTATGGAGGTACTGAAGATCTATCAACCAGGAGGCAGTTTATAAATTTAAGTACCACATTATTCATAGTCAGTGCACCCCCACTCACAAGAAAGATTCTAAAATGAAGAAGGAGTGATATTTCCTGGTGAGTTCTCTGGTTTCTTCTGTCATGGAGAATCTGTGTGGTGAGATCACCCTAAAAAGAGAGGTTTACAGAGATTAAATAGGTCTATAAAATCTACATAAGAGGGTGAGTGCCATTGGTAGTGATTATGGCTGCTGCAATGGCCTGGGTGGGCGGCTCATTGGAACTCTGAGACAGAGTTTCTGAGAGCAGTTGCCTTACACGTGAAGTAAATCAACAACAACACATACAGGGATGAGGAATTTTCAGTACTTTTACCATATGCCAAGAATTCACTTTTCCCCTTGTAAATATGTTAATACCTCATTTTGGGTTTTGGTTACTGCACCATTCCTCTGTAAACAACATTATGCCAAAACTGAATTTGGGACAAGATTAGATTTGTTTTTTATAAATTTTTTTCTTTCATTCTTGGAAAAATCTAAATTAAGGAAAAAACTGAACTAAAAAGGCCTTTTGGCCTTCAATAATTATGAGTATAATTTCATATGAATATGTAATAATACTTTATTTTTTAATTTTTTAACTTTTATTTAGTAAATATAAATTTCCAAAGTACAGTTTATGGATTACAATGGCTTTCCCCCCACATAACTTCCCTCCCATTTGCACCCCTCCCATCTCCTGCTCCCTCTCCCATTCCATTCACATCAAGATTCATTTTCAATTATCTTTATATACAGAAGATCGATTCAGTATATATTAAGTAAAGATTTCATCAGTTTGCACCCACACAGAAACACAAAGTGTAAAATAGTGTTTCAGTACTAGTTATAGCATTACTTCGCATTGGACAACACATTAAGGACAGATCCCACATGAGAAATAAGTACACAGTGACTCCTGTTGTTGACTTAACAATTTGACACTCTTGTTTATGGGGTCAATAATCTCCCTAGGCTCCAGTCATGAGTTGCAAAGGCTATGGAAGCCTTTTGATTTTGCTGATTTTGATCTTATTCAGACAAGGTCATAGTCAAGGTGGAAGTTCTCTCCTCCCTTCAGAGAAAGGTACCTCCTTCTTTGATGGTCCTGTTCTTTCCACTGGGATCACACTCACAGAGATCTTTCATTTAGTCTTCTTTTTTTGTTTTAATACTTTCATTATAACAAACATGTTAATAGAGAATCATTAAAAGACAGGTACAGTGAAAGGTTAGAGAAGATATTATTTTTAAAAAATTGCCTATTCTTTAAGTTTGTCTTAGTTACCATTTTTGGCCCAATTAATTATATCAACTTTTGTGGATATGAAAATTAAGCATATTTCTAGTAGCAATCCAAGACTCCCAATCTTTTAGTATTTGCTATTAAACTTGAAGAAATCCCTAATCTTCCCACCCATGTTTTTTAAAATGAAACTATTTTCAGCCCATTTTACTGCTGAATAAACCAAGGTTTTTAAAAGGTAAAATAAATCATATGGATGAAATTAGTATAAACCTTGGAATTTGAAATTTGACATTGTCTCTGAACTCAGAAAAAATTTAACCTCCCATTAATAACATATAATTGACAACTCTGTAACACTATTATGAGTATGCACTTGCAATTATATTTAATCTACTATTAAATTCCAACTCATGAATACAGAAGTAACCCCTATTTGAAATGTTAATGATGCTGTTTGTGATATATTATGATATATATGGCTCTGGGAAGTTAAATATGTGTCATTCAAGATGTCACCCATAAATATAGAACTGAATCTAAATGAATGGTAGTTTCTTTTTTTATCACCAACTAAATTACGAATGTATTAAAGACAGATCTTTAAAAATTGCCTTCTGAAATAAAATATGCATATATTACTTGTGTTTACTATTCTTCTAGGTATATGAATTAATAGTTATAAGACATACAGTATCTGGTTATTTGTTCTATGTAACTGAAACCTGCCATATTAATTGTTTCTTTTAGAAATGCAGATAATTGTAATCCAGTGATTGCCTTTGTTCCAAGCAATGGATTTTAATTACATTTGAAAATGTAATTAATAATAATTATATTATTACAACTGCACCATATTAATTACAATTACATATAATAAAGAACTCTAATTCCATTTGAAAAAAATAGAAATGATTTTGAAGCTCAAGGCATTCTTTAACATTCTAAGTGATTTTTTAAAATAGCATTGCTATTCTCTTTCTAATAAGTATTTTCTCTTTTTAATCATTTGACCTCATGGTGCTCTTGAGTATATATTGTATTTTTGACTCAGTATTCATGCTGAAAAGAGTCAAATCATTCAGAAAATCATTTTGGGTAAGTTATGTTTGCTTGGTTGTTAAGAGGTGGGAAGGTTTACTGTTAAAAGTTGTTGAATTGATGTGTTTAACTGAATGGACCAATTACAACAGTACAAATGGTTTGGCTTGTAAGGAGGAAAAGAGAAGTCCATTTACTTGACAGTTGTATTGAAGTTCTTATGACTCTCACTGAATCAATAATACTGCATTGTGTTTTGGTTAGAATTTTACTTATGAAATATATGAAATCTGTTTATATTAATGAAGATTTAAAAATATTTGAAGATAAATTTTAAAAATTTGGAGATAAATTAAGAAAAACTTTCATAACAGGTCCAAATTCTGGATTGTTTGTTCCTGCTCATTCTTAGTTATTAAAACTATTTCATAAAAATATCCAGATATGGGATTACCATTTTTCCAGATAAGTTAATAATATCCTTTTGTCCTCCAAATTGTAAATTCTAACTATTAGAAATACCACCTGAACTCCAAGATGGAATGTGTTTAGTAATATTGAGTAAGAAGGGCTGGCATTTGTGGTCTAGCAGGTTAGGCTGCCACCGGCAATGACAACATTCCACATGGGCATAGGTGCCTCTCTGGTTGCTCCACTTCTTTTCTAAAAAACTATTATTTAATAAATATAAATTTCAAAAGTACAACTTTTGGATTATAGTTGTTTTTCCCCCATAACCACCCTCCCACCTGAAAACCATCCCATCTCCTACTCCCTCTCCCATCCCATTCTTCATTAAGATTCACTTTTTCTTTTTTTGACAGGTAGAGTGGACAGTGAGAAAGACAGAGAGAAAGGTCTTCCTTTTTCCGTTGGTTCACTCGCCAACGGCTGCTGCTTCAGAAGCCAGGAGCCAGTTGCTTCTCCTGGTCTCCCATGCCAGAGCAGAGCCCAAGCACTTGGGCCATCCTCCACTGCACTTCCGGGCCACAGCAGAGAGCTGGACTGGAAGAGGAGTGACTAGGACAGAATCTAGTGCCCTGACTGGGACTGGAACCTGGTGTGCCGGCGCTGCAGGCGGAGGATTAGCCTATTGAGCCAAGATTCACTTTTTTTTTTTTTTTTGACAGGCAGAGTGGACAGTGAGAGAGAGAGACAGAGAGAAAGGTCTTCCTTTGCCATTGGTTCACCCTCCAATGGCCGCCACGGGCGGCGCACCGCACTGATCAGAAGGCAGGAGCCAGGTGCTTCTCCTGGTCTCCAATGGGGTGCAGGGCCCAAGCACTTGGGCCGTCCTCCACTGCACTCCTGGGCCACAGCAGAGAGCTGGCCTGGAAGAGGGGCAACCGAGACAGAATCCGACACCCCGACCGGGGCTAGTACCCGGTGTGCCGGCACCACTAGGGGGAGGATTAGCCTATTGAGCCGCAGCACCAGCCAAGATTCACTTTTAATTATCTTTATATACAGAAGATCAATTTAGTATATACTAAGTAAATATTTCAACAGATTGCACCCATACAGACACACAAAGTACAAAGTACTGTTTGAATACTAGTTTTACCATTAATTCACATTTTACAACACATTAAGGACAGAGATCCTACATGGGGAGTAAGTGCACAGTGACTCCCGTTGTTGATATAACAATTGACATTCTTATTTATGACGTCAGTAATCACCCGAGGCTCTTGTCATGAGCTGCCAAGGCTGTGGAAGCCTCTTGAGTTCACAAACTCCAACTTTATGTAGACAAGGCCATAATCAAAGCAGAAGTTCTCTCCTCCCTTCAGAGAATGGATGGCCCTTCTTCGATGGCCTGTTCTTTCCACTGGGATCTCACTCACAGAGATCTTTCATTTAGGTCATTTGTTCTTGCCACAGTGTCTTGGCTTTTCATGCCTGAGAAACTCTTATGGGCTTTTTAACCAGATCGAATGTTTTTAAGGGCTGATTCTGAGGCCAGAGTGCAGTTTAGGGCATTTGCCATTCTATGAGTCTGCTGTATCCTGATTCCCATGTTGGATCATTCTCACCTTTTTAATTCTATCAGTTATTATTATGGCTGCTCAACTTCTGAACCAACTCCCTGCTAAAGTACCTGAGAAAGCAGCAGAAGATAGACAATTTGCAATCATCCCTGCCAGCCACATGGGAGACCCAGATGGAGTTCCAGGCTCTTCACTTTGGCTTGGCCCAGTCAAGTCAAAGTTGTGGCCATTTGTGGAGTGAACCAGCCAATGGAAGATCTCTCTCTCTCTCTCTTTCTCTCTCTCTCCCTCCCTCCCTCCCTATCTCCCTCCCTCCCTTTCTCTGTAATTCTGCCTTTTAAATAAATAAATAAATAAAACTTTTTAAAAATTTAGTCAGAAGAGGAGGAAAGAATACTTTGCCTTTATTCTGATCATTCCCTGTCTTAGTGCTTTAAAAAGATTCACTCATGGCACAAAAGTCTTATGTGCATGCTAAACATTATTGCACATTTCATAGCTGTATACCACATCATTAAGTATGTCTCAAAGGAAATCATAAACTAACAAATAACATATGACTAGCAAGAGAATTAAGATTTTAACTTCAGATTCAATGAGAATTTTCATTTTTAATTAGAACTCTAGCTGATCATAATAAATAATTTTTTTTTAAGATTTATTTATTTTACTTGAAAGTCAGAGTCACACAGAGAGAGGAGAAGCAGAGAGAGAGGACTTCCATCTGATGGTTCACACCCTAGTTGGCCACAATGGCCGGAGCTGTTCTGAAGCCAGGAGCCAGGAGCTTCTTCTGGGTCTCCCACATGGGTACAAGGGCCCAAGGACTTGAGCCATCCTCTACTGTTATCCCAGGCCACAGCAGAGAGATGGATGGGAAGTAGAGCAGCCAGAACTTGAACCAGTGCCCATATGGGATGCCGGCGCTTCAGACCTGGGCGTTAACCCACTGTGCCACAGCGCCAAGTTCGATAAATGAAATTCTTTGTTTGCGACTCCAGAGCTACTGACCAAAATTCTCAAGCTGTCAAGATCAGTCAGAATAAATGAAGATATAATAGAAAAGAGAAACATATGTCAAAAACATATCCTAATAGAGAAGATTATCATAGTTATGTGTAAGATTTCAAATTTTGAGACAATAAGAACCAAACATTGGGGCCACCAGATTCATCTTTATGAAACAAGTAGATTTATAACTATTCAAGTATCATCATAGAGTCATATGAGACAAAGACTACTCCAGAATTTGGAGATATGTATTAGCTGGAAATCAGTTTCTTTAAACTATGTTACAAGTAGTCATGTGATTCTTATGTGAACAATTTCAAATTTTCTTTTGACTTTAGCACTCTTGTAATAAAACTTCTTTGTTTTGATAACAAATGAATAACAAATTTATATCACAATATGAAGTTTTGCGATATGAAGTTTTGTTTTAACACAGGGAATTTACAAGGAAATGATTTGGCTGTGATCATTTGGTTTCCATTAACTGCCAATGTTGTTGGCCAATCTAATTGGCTAGGTAGATGCCCTACCTAGCCATGCTTCACCCAAGAGAAAATTTCCTAAAGTTGAAAGTCAGGGAGAGTTAATCCCTCAAAATAAGGTAAAGAGTAAAATGTTTACTATTTGGCTAAAGATGAACAAGTCATTAGTTTCTCCACTAGAACCCTCAACCAGGACTGGTTACATAATTTGTAGTTCCCAGAATAAAGTGAAAATGCAGGGCTTCTTGTTTTTTAAAAGTGTACAAATTTCAATTGAGCAAAAGCAGAACACTCAATCAAGTGCAGGCTTTCTGAGTTTGGGGCTCTGTTATATTGAATAGGTTCGACACCCATGAAGCCAATCCTCCCTCCAAGATTTGAGTTGTGAATGTAGAAAATTCTTGGAGTGTTGGAAAGATGGCTCAGTTATTCTACTATAGATGAAGATGATGCATCCAAGAACCAGTTGGGAAAGTTGTGATAATTATGTGATTAAAATAATACTCCAACAGCTAGTGACATGTAACATATATTGACTGTGTAAGGGAAATGTTGGGTGGCTTAACAGATACAGCTAATTGAAATGATCTTGAGTAGTATGTAGCATGCACTCTGACTAGTTTCTACAACTAATTTAGAATTCAGCAGAATAATGTGAAGTCTTTTACTACTTAATTAAACTTCTGTAATGCCTGTTTTACCAAGATGAATAAAATACATAAATTGTGTGAGGTGACATCTAATGCACACAAAAAAAGAGAAATGTAAAAATCAGAACAGTGGGTACATTAAACTGATTCTTAATAATTGAAACCAATTTAATCATTTGAGATTATTTTATTCTAGCTGACGTAATACTGTAGCAGTTATATTCTAATTATAACCTGTTTCATTTTACTCTGCCTTTCTAGTTAATTATTACAGTCAATTTGTAAAATGACATGGTTCCACATTTGCATAGGTCACTATTAAATAAATGAATAGCTGAAATTACTCTAGCATTGAAGTGTCAACTTTGGTAGAAGTCAAGAGGACTTCAAATGTTCTTCTAACACCCCTTAATGTGTTAATGACCACTATTAAACCGCAATTAAAAGGCCAGGAAAAATGCATGAAACAGTTAATAGAAAAATAGCACAGACACAATTAAATGGTTCTGGATTTTTTTTTTTTTGACTGATAGAAAATAAAGTGATATGCTGTAAAAAGTGTAGTGTGAATCTATTTCTAACTCAAGGCAGAGTTGACAGTTTAATGATAACAAATCATAGGCTGCCTTTTTTGGGAGCATTGAACGTCAGCTTAAAATTAACATCAGTAGTAAACAAGACAATGTGGTGATTTTACCTTGTATTTAAATTACTACTTATTATGGTACTAAATAATAGCTTTAAATAACTTGGTGTCCAGATTACTGATATACAGTGTATCTGTGCAAGGAAAAGAGAGACAGTACTGAAAGATATGTTTAAGGTTTTGTCATCCTAAATAAAGGATAAACGTATGTCTTTGCTTGCAGTCTTGTTAGAGTTGTCTGTGAAACCTTTTGCAGATTCTGTTGTACGTGAAACCCTAACACTGTTATTAAAGCACTTCACTCACCAAAGTAACAAGTTCATATGAGCACACTGACTGTATTTCCAGGTACCAAGAATTTTGTTTTAGTCAGGGACACATCAGAGAAAAATATTCAAAATTGTGCAAAAACATTCAGTTTGCAAGAAATATCATGCTTACAACTTAACAAAAAAAGTGATGGCACGTATGGAAAAAATAACACCTACCAATCTAGAGTAACAGGAGAGTTTAATTAATCAGAACAGATTAGGTATTTTCACAAAGAACTATTTTACCAAGTGTTTTATAGGTACAATTTTTACCAAAGAACCCATTATGTCTTCTTGTCCCAAATTCCCCTAAATGTGAAAATAACCTAGAAATTTGTGAGGTATTATTTACTGAGTATAAGACACAGATGCATTGTGCATCCTTGCATTTAGCCATTGGCATGGTGACTAACCTACTTGTGAATACAAAGAAAGAAAGAAGCGGGGCATCATGGCAGACACCAGGTAAATCGACATATGAATTCCTATGCACATCTTTTTTTTCCAAGTCTATATTAGTATATCAGTCATAATTGGATATTTGCCTTGATTTTGTTATATTGTCTTAGTTCTATATTTAAGTTCTTATATAAAGTACATTATCATTTTAAGCAGATGTATGTTCATGATAAATTCACGGCTACCTCTGTTTCTTTGATAATGGCAACGTAGTCAGCTCCAATCATTGATCTTAAATATTAGCAGAATATGCCATTAGTAGTATGCTCTAATGGTGCATGATATTTATATACTTTCAATATCAAGAGCACCACAAAATCTCTTGACCCATGTCTAACAGGGAAACAGTGGGGAAATTGCATTAAGTGTTCAGAATCATAGAAATGCTTTATAGTAGCTTAAGTGAGAACCAAAATATCTAATTTATTATTGCAGCCTAGAATTGGAAATTCTCCAGAGGCATCAATGTCTGTTTTCCTGTTGGGGAGCACAGTCAATATGCTATTCCCTGGGTTCCTTCTCTGCCTGGTGAACAGAAATGGTTAGAACATTTATCTACAGTGCGCCACTCACCGTATGAATTAATCATTGGGAGTGAGTATCTCCTAAGTGTTACAACTCCCTCTTTAAGAGGTCATCGTAAAATGGGTTGGGGCAGTTATTACCCAGTCCCAGAGGTCATTTTTAAAAGAAAAAATATTTTTAGTTTACATTGTCACTCAAATCAAAATGCCATTGATTTTGTTTTTTGAAAAACACTTTATATGCAGCATCTTCTTTAAAAATTCAATTTATTATGTTATAAAACTACCCCCACAATAGTAAGAATGTTTTCTTTGTTATTTTTGTCCTAAAAATTATGAAAGAAGGATGTTACATCCATGATTATGATGTAGCACATTTGAACCATTGAAACAAAAGTGCCTATTTCAATGCCACTTTCCCCCATGTATATAAAATAGCAATTGAAATAATGTTATGCTAATTTCTGTATCTCAATCTTTTTTCAAAGCTGTTTAACTGATTTAAAGAATGGTCCTCTATCTCATGTGTCACATGTCACATCCATAAATTGGAGACTGACATAATCCAGATATCTTTTTTTGTTGTTGTTCATGGTTATACTAGATATTGTCAGTTCTCTGAGTGTCCTTATAGAAGGGTTGGCAGAGGAAAGGGAACAAAATGCCTTCAGCACGTTTACAACTTAACAAAAAGAAAATCATGGCACATAGGCAAAAAGCATCAATCAAAGTTGTTGGGAAAATATTATCTACCAATCTACATGAACAGGAAGAGTTCTAATAAATTTGGGATATTCTTAGGGGAAAGGTATAACGAGGTGAAGTTCAAGTAAGCAATATTATTTGGACTGTACAAAATGGTTGTAGTTAAAATGTGATTTTTGTTAGGTTTAAATAATTAGTTATATAAAAGTGTTGAGTCAAGGGACAAGTATGCCATCAAAAAAAGAAAGAAAGAAAAAGAAATGCTTTTCATAAGATGGAGAAGGAAGAAGGGGAAGAACAGTGTGAAACAGAAGGCAGGGAGATCTACAGTCTTTGGCCTTTGTGCTCCTGGTGGATAAATGGTCATGATCTGATTATAAATATGCACAATAATAATCAGAACCTTTTCCTGTACCAATCGGAATAGTTGGAATATTTTCAGGTAAGTGGTGTCAGGTTTGATGAATCAAAGGTGAAATTAATTCAAAAAAGAGGTAACCAGAAAAACACATCAGAAATAAAAGTCAGGATAACAATCCTATAATACGAAAGACAAAGGGGCAGATCCTCAGAGTTGATCGTTGGTATCACCAGAGCAGCAAGATACTTAATTATCTCAGCCTTTCCTGGAGTCTTCTTTTACATCTGAATGTGGCTTGCAAAACAATTTTCTCTCAAAAACCCCATCCGCCAACACACTACCTTCTATCCTATAAAGAACCAATGTGTTGTACTACCATCAGGACCAAAGCAAAGAATCAGGATCTGGATGCGAAGTCAGAGGAGTGAGTGGAAGAGGTTCAATTTCATCTACTTTCTAGATTGAGTATGGGGAGAATATACAGCATATTGTCAACCCACCAGAAACTTTAGCTTTGATCAGCTGATTCAAAGAAAGAAGAGGGGTCTTATGGTTGGAGACAAACTTGGTAAAACTTAATCATTGCGCAGTTTCGTTGCACAGAAAGATGCTGTAGATACAGAATTATTCATCCTGGCAGAAGGCAGCCCTAATCATGTGTGAGACATCCACTACAAATACAGGTACTTCCACCTTTATTTCATGCATATTCATGAAGAAAGGTTTGCAGAGACTGCACAAAAGATGTGGACTGTAAATTGGGGATATTTTAAGCCAAGTAGTATACATTATTTTTTGTAATTTCTTATATATTGCCATAATTTTTAAAGACATATTCATTCGATCAACTAACAAATTTGTTGAAACCTTATCTAATATAAAGCAGGTGATGAACACAGGGATAGACATTAATCAGGCAGACAGGGAGCATTTTTCTCATAAGCAACTGATAGTGGCACCTAGATATTGAGAGCAAAAATTAAATGTACAGGACCAGGTGTTTGATGCAGCAGCTAGGTTGCTGGTTGAGGCACTCATGTCTCACATGAGAGCACCCAGATTTGAGTCCAACAACTCTCCCAATTCCAGATTCCTGCTGACATACACTCTGGGAGGGAGTAGTAATGACTAGGCTTTTGGAGACCTAGATGAGTTCCTTGCTCCTGATTCCAGCCTGAACAAATTCCAGCTACTATAGGCACTTAGGGAGCAAATCAGTGAATGGAAAGTCTCTGGCTGGCTGGCTGTCTCTATCTCTCTCTACATCTCAAATAAATTGAAAAAATTACATATCATCTTTAAAAACAAGCAAAATCCTCACACACACACACACACACATACACACACACACAAGGAAAACATACAACAAATTTATCAAAATTCAAAGGAAGATAACAAACGTTGTTGCCCATTGATTGAAATCCAAATTGTCAAGAAGCCGATTCCTAATGGAGGGGCAGAGTTTGGGTGCCTCCAAGTTGAGAGCATGGCAGAGACAATGGCAGGGAGATAAAGTCAAAGTAGGCCAGAGTCACAAGGCTGTGTCCCCACTTCACTGGTGTAATAGGTCAGAAAGACAGATCAGAGCCACATTATGGAACATCTTTTTTTAAAATGACCTTTGTTTGACAGGTACGGAGGGAACTGTGAAGTTGTGGGAGTATATGAGTGATGTAACTCCAGCTGCATATGGGAATGACCTATCAGGAGGAGGTGTCCAGATGACTAGTGTGAGGAAACAGAGACAAAAAAGAGAAGTCATGACAGCTTTGCATATCAGGTGTCTTCATAGATAGGCAAAGCTAGATGTGAAAATCATGGACTTGAAAATTGAGTTTATTATTTGTCTCTGTTTTGGGAGAGCATTTTCATAAGTCTTTGGAGATGGAAAGATTAGCAGTTTACCCCTCTTCTCCAGATGGCTGGCTTTAAGCTCTGTTGGTATTGCCCTGGCAACCTCAGCATCTTGGAACAGCTTCTTTTTACATAGTTCAGCTGGTTTTCCATATAAAATCAATTACCTTTGTTATAAATGACTTAAGTGATTTTAGCAATTGCTTTAAAAATATTTCAGCATGTTCAAAATACTTCAGTACTTTTGAGTATTGAAATATTATAACAATTATGCATATCAAAACAATTCAGTAATTTCATCAAATATTTTCTTAAAATTATGTTTTAATTTTAGAAAATTGACCCAATGAGTATTCATAAACTTTATGAAAAGTAGATGTAAGTGGCTCTTGTTTGCAGAAATATAGGAGATATTTGAAATGTGTTTGCAATAATGGGAATAAAAAGAGCTATTTGGAAATTTAAATGGGTCAGATGAATGAGATTTAAAAGGCTACCTGGATGGTTGTATAAAGAGAAAGGAAAGGAAGAGAGAAAAGGTCCTGATATTCTTCCCAATTCCCTTACAGTGAAAGACTGGCCATTTTCCAGGTTGAAGAGGAGATAGAGGCAAATAATTTAATTAAATTGATTTTGAAATTTTTTATTAGAAGTCCAATTCAACTGACGACTCAGAATAAAGCAGAAAAAAAGACAGCATAGGATGAGACATTGGGAGAGATGTAGAAAAAGTATAAAAACACACATAAACAGTACAGATAGAAGAAACTACAGGGAAAGAAACAGCAGGGAAAAGAGTGAAAGATCTACGCACGGCAAGAAGTCAAGAGTATGTCTGAATACAAAGACTGCATAGCTACCCTCATTACCTTGTGTATTTTTTTAAATATTGTAAAGGTCTCCTTTTAAAATAATTTAAAGTGAATATGTAAAGTAAAATATTCTTATGCTCTTCAAAATGCAAAGTTCAATTTTCTATAATAATTTATGATTCACTTAGAATTCATATTCTTTTTGCTTAATTTTTAGAGGGAACATTTTAAATTAGCAATTGCTTTGACTATGTGGAATGGATCAGTTGCTCGTAGTTTTTTTAAGTAAATAGATTCTACACAAAACATTAATTGTGAAGTTGAGGAAATGCAGATCTATTTAAAGCTGAGATGACAGTTGTAGAGCGTTGTGATGTATCATCTTGACATGAACGGAATGAGGCACATTAGTGACTGACACTAGCAATGTCAGAATTTACATTACAGCACACACAAACTCCATGGAAATATACTATTAGCACCCACAGTAAGCAGGGATGAGTAATGAGATAAAAATTGACAACGCCAATAGTCATAAGCCCTCACAGTCAGGAATAATGAACTACATGTGTGTACGTACAGGTGTAGATTCGTAGGTATGTACATAATGAAACAACCTTTCATGATTTCCATCAAAATTAAGTTGTGCGTACCAATAAACGTTCTGTGAGTACACAGATGATCAAGTTCATTTTGGTGTAAATTAAATATAGACTATGTTTCCTGTGAAAGATAATGACAAAGGTGGTGTTATAATAATCTTTTAGAGATGGGATGATCTGAAATACATGTGTTTCCTCCTTTCCTTAAAAAAGACACAAAATATCTGTTTTTATTGAAAAAATTCTCTGTGTTATTCTGTGCCAATTAAGTTGAACTTTTGCACAATTAATCTAGAAACACTAAGCATTAGATGAAAAGTGTTTTTCTTTTCATTGTAGCTACCTCACATATTAGAGTTCATTCTTGTGATTTAGAAAGGGTGACACATCTTCCTCAGAATTTTCTTTGGGAATTAGAACTTCATGGAAGAAAAATGCATTGTATCTCTTTTAGTACTGTTTAGTTAGTAATTATTAAGCAGCAAAAAAATCTCCATAGCAATTTTAGTGCATGTTTAACAATGCTTTAAAGAGCATTGTTAGAAGAGTAAAAGTTAACCCATTGTTAACAGTGTGTTGGCAGACTCTTTGACTTGAGTAGTTTTCGTAGTTTTGCCAAAGTAGTCATATATTCTTTTTTCATTTAATTCTGTCTTTATTTTCAGGGGAACAATATGATAAATATTGCTGGCTCCTGTGTGGTCACCAAGGCACCTGAGGTCAACAAAGGAGCCACACTCAGTTCTGTGGTTCACTACTCTGCAGCAGTGAGCTCAGAAACCTGATGTACAGGCAGAGAGAAAGCAGGGAGTGTGGAGACAAACATGGCTCGCCAAGTCCGATTGATATGACACAGAGGCCAGCATTCAGCTGTAGCTAGCCTGTGTAGTGGCAACGTGGGAGCATATCCTGGGAAGATCCGTTCACCACCAGTAATCCTTTCTAGAACAAAATGAAACGTGATGAGACAAGAATAGTTAGACCCTGTCTGGGAAAACCAAAGGAGCATTCAGCATTTGGCAGCTAAGTACAGTAGATTAGTGACTCTTTAAGTAGAAAAGATCATTGTAAGTTTTTCTACTTCCTCTCAATTGTGTAGTAATGAAGATTCTAGGCTGTCAGAGAAAACACATACCAGGGTGTTGCAAAAAGGCCATGGCCAAAGGAATGAAAATGTTTATTTTGCTACAAAAATGTTTGAAATCTACACATATAAGGAGACTTCAAGATGTTTTTTAAAATGCATATTATAAAAAGTTATACATAGATATAAAAAGATTTTTATTTTTGATTCCATTTACCACCAGCTTTTCTAAGTTCCCTCATATGATTAATTATGAATTAAGATTTTTTAAAAAGATATATTTATTTATTTGAAAGGCAGCATTATAGAGAGGCAGAGACAGAGAAAGAGGGAGAGAAAGACAGAGAGAGGTATTCCATCCACTGGTTCATTCCCCAGAGGGCTGCAATGGCCAGGTCTGGGCTGATTCAAAGCCAAAAGCCAAGAGTTTCTTCCAGGTCTCCCACACAGGTGCAGGAGCCCAAGGACTTGAGCTATCATCTACTACTTTCGTAGGCCACAGCAGGGAACAGGATCAGAAGTGGAGCAACCGGGACTTAAACTCACACACATATGGGATGCTCACACCGCAAGCAGCAGCTTTACCCGGCTATGCCACAGCACCAGTCTCAATTAATTAACTTTAAATCAATCATACAAATGCACATGACATATAGAGCTTTATCTTTTCCATTGTTTGCTTTTAAAATGAATTAAATTAATAATTGTATAAGTACATAAAATCCAAATCTTTCTCCATAGTTGAGATTATTTATTTTTGCTGCTGTAATTTGGATATTATGGATATTAAATTCACACACTTACCTCTATACTATATATTCTGTATTTGCAATGTAGAAGAAATTCTAGATTTTATAAATAAAATATAAACTTTGAACCAACTACAATTTTTTGAAGTTCCTTTATTGTTGACAAATATAGCATGTGTATATATGTTATATATGTTTATGCATATCATCTCTCAATGTATTTGCTTTGTAGAATTAACTTTCAATGAATCCATATACTGGTTCACTTCTGTTGTAAAGGGCAGGCTGGATAGAACTGTTTTTAGCAAAATTGCAAGTTTTCTCTTGAAATCCACACAAAGAAACTTTGTAATCTATAGAAAGTTAAATATTCTAACAGAGGGAAATTAAAAGTAAAAAAGTCATTCTTAAAACCTGAAAATGGAAAGACATAAATTATTGATGCATGATGTATCATAATTAAGAAAAATATGATTTTCATTAAGAAAAGCTAAGTGTATTTTCTATTTATTTAGAATGTTTATTTAGAAATAAATGTATTTCTACTTATTTTGCAATAGCCTTTTTTATTCCTCAAGAAAATATTCTCAGAATATTTTAGGTTTCATTTCTAATTGTATTTTATAAAATATCTAATGCTGACATCAGTCTCTATATTGGATCAATTATCTAGTCTGAATAAACTTTAATTGAGCCATGTAAAATACATGCAGCTCTTGTGAACTGAAATACACAGTTTATCTCATTACTATTAATTTAAATGCTTATGATTTTGCACATTTCTGTATGTAGAGTATATTTTATAGTAATCATGAAGCCATTTTTTTAAAAGCAGGAACAAACAAAATAGGTTTTTGCAAAAACACTTATCAGATACCAGTATTTGTTTCCTAAATGTATCAAAAGTATTGAAAGTGCACTTGTTCCAGTTCAGTTTTTCAGCAGACTTAGCAATAAATGATAATAATCTGAATTCTTTTTAACTCCTTTGATTTTGCAGTTATTTATTTTTTAAACTGCCATGTTTTAGGTACTTTTATTTTAACTTGCATTGTTTCAAATATCTTTAGTGACTGAAGTCTTTTTTGATGAACATCTCTCAAATCCAGGATTTGCATTTCCTTGTCTATGTTCTCATAATTAAAATAAAAATAAAGAAGGAAGATTAATTTATTTCAAGGTATTTTTTCACAGTCCCTGATATGTACACACCTAATTGTCATTTTGGTTTGATTTTTCACCAATACCAGTTTTTTGAAATAAAAATGATTCCTTATTTAATAATATTTCTTAGTAATGTTAATATTTATTAATATTAACAAATTTCTTACTATTTGAAAGAAAAATGCTTCAGCTTTTAACAGTACTCTATCTTTATAAATGCTGTTACACAACAGATATGTATTCTTTCGCATAGTTACTCTAGCTGGTCAGCCATCCATGTGTTTATTTTCCTTTTATTGTACATTTAAGTAACCAACTACTAAGGAACTTTGGTTTGACCTTATCTCTTCCTTATTTCCTTAAAATAAAACACCAAATATAAATGCTAGCATTCCTAAGCTATGGTCTTGCTTTTAAAGTACATTTGGTTTTAAAGAGGAATTCTGATATGCTCAGATGAATATATATAGGTGTGTGCTATAAATTAAATTATAAATCTGTGTGAGTATGTATAGACATGAAATACAGAGACTTGCAGCATAGTAGCATTTCCCCAGGTTTCATACCTCCATATAGTAACAATGCACTAGGATAGCAAGCACCATTATATTGTTTTTCACTGGTCTTCTTCCTCCAGTTCCCAAAGAATGGTGAGTTGTGTGTGTGTGCATTTTTGTATGACATATGCATATCTTTAATATGGATGCATATGTACATTTTTTAAAAAATAGACTAGTTAGGGAAACAATATTAAAAACTACTGTATATAAGTAAGACTAAAAGAAGTAGATTTGAGAGCATATCTACACTTACTCAAAATAGTCTAACAAGTCCTTTAGAGGAAAAAATACATTTGCTTCAAATATATTAATCAGGCACTGTTCTTTGAGCAGGCAGTATTTGAAGAACTGTATCTCTGTGTTTTCTATTTCTACATCTAATCTTTTCAAACTTTCTTAAAAATGAAGATAATATGAGCCACATTTGTGTGCCAGTCATTGCATTAAGTACTTTTCGTGAATTATTGTGTTTCATCTTAAACCACAATACTAAGAGTTCTGCATTATTATTCCCATCTTACATGGTTAAGAAGGTTAAGAAATCACCAGGGTCATATGGCTACTAAGTAGTAGATCCAGATTTCAAATCAAAGCTTATGCTGTAAACATTATAATACATACTGCATGCTAGACCAGTTAAGATCCAGCCTTCAGGATATAAAGTTAAGAGTGCTTTGTGTCCTGATGGGAAAAGATGAAAACAAATACAATGAGAATATCAATCTATATTTGGTGTTGCACAAGTAGATCTTGTTTCACATCCCTTCCAAGAATCAACCAGCAATTATTCAGAAAATTAGAACTCTCAACTCATCTCCAAAAAGCTAACGTCTTTGAAAGGAATAATCGATTGGATTTTAATTTTATGGCAATATACATTTCAAATTCCACACATATATGTGTATACATATATACATACATATATATACACACAGATAATTAATTCTACCAACATATACACGCATATATAAGTAAATATGTGAATAAATATTATGAGAGCTTTCTAATGACCTCAGAACTGAGAATTAGATCAAATATTTTAGAGCAAAAACACATAATACTATGCTGAAATGAATAATTAATTTAAGTATCAATTCAGTGTAACTCAGCCTTTATTTTAACACAATAGGTCGCATTTTTATTCCCATTTTATGACAACGCATCTCTTAAGTAGGTTGAATTCCTATTTATATAAAAATAAATGCTAAATGACAAATGAAGCAAAGTTCTAATCCAATACAGATAGAGAAATATACAACTGAATTGATATTATAAAATTAACAGAAAACGACAAATTGTAACCAATTCAATATGTTTGGAAAACAGTATGGTAAGCACCGTGAGAAAAAAATGAAATACATATTAAAATCTGCTGTGCCTACAGTGTGTCCAGCACTGTTTTAGTGCTTAATATCACATCGAAATGTAGGATTAACACACATAAACAAAATATTACAAAAAGTATAAAATAGTATAAAAAATATTACAAAGTATGGTTTGGCCTATGAAAGATATATTTTAAGTTTTACATAGGCTTAATAGAATTGATTCATTTTTTTACTATGGAATAATATTCTCAAAACTCCCACTTTACTTATAACAACTCCTGTTACAGTCTGCAAAAATACTTTTGTGGCCCACAGTAATTATTTTGATTAACTTATAGGCATAAACCTCTCTGTATGAATTTCCATGTGTACATTACCTATTTTCATTGTAGACACACTCATACATTACTTTGTGTGAAAAGGTTTTATCCTATATTAAAAATATTCTGCTTTCTTTGTAGCCATAAATTTTAATGTTGATAGTTATCCCTTTAAAAAATCCTACAGTTTCTTAAAAAACTAGTTTTTGTGAAAATTTATTCTAGAATATATTTTAAGAACTTTCTAAGAAGCAAGTTCATTACCATAATTCTCTTTTATACAGGAGGCCACAGACACACTTAGGGTTAGGACTGGGACTGACTTTTAACAGTTTCAAGAATCCATTCAGTTCATTCCAATCTACCTTTCATTTCAGCACACTCTATCTTAATTTTGCTATAATCATTCAAACTCAAAATGATCAATTCCACTCAATACTCTCTTTCCTCAAAACCAATAAATCACTTTAAGTCAGGAAAGAAAACATTTTAAAGAGTGTTTTTTGTTTGTTTGTTTTGTTTTTTGACAGGCAGAGTGGACAGTGAGAGAGAGAGACAGAGAAAAAGGTCTTCCTTTACCATTGGTTCACCCTCCAATGGCCGCTGCGGCCGGCGCACCATGCTGATCTGAAGCCAGGAGCCAGGTGCTTCCTCCTAGTCTCCCATGTGGGTACAGGGCCCAAGGACCTGGGCCATCCTCCACTGCACTCCCAGGCCACAGCAGAGAGCTGGACTGGAAGAGGGGCGACCGGGACAGAATCCAGCACCCCGCCCAGGACTAGAACCTGGTGTGCCGGCTCTGCAGGCAGAGGATTAGCCTATTGAGCCGCGGCACCGGCCTTAAAGAGTGTTTTAATAACTTGTTCAAACCTCTACAAGTTACACAATCATTACAAACATGATTACTCTGCTCATTGTCATTAGAGATACTTAAAAACCATTTGATTATATATAGAAGAGTGAAAAAATGAGAAATTTTTAAATTTTTAAAATATGGGTAAAATATCTTGATGGAAGCAACATGTTCCCTATGTAAACTATTAGAATAATAAAATGAGATCTTTATTGGTGTATTATTATTAGTTTGGACATGGAAAAGTAATCCACAACTCTTCCCATTAATGTGTGCAGCTAATAAGAAAGCACAGCCTGACTTCAGATAATCTACATTATTCTGCATCACTATTGGAGGAAACATTTATTAAGAGACAGATACACTGGGCTAACAATGAAAAAGGAAATACAATCCATTGAAAATAAAGAATGAAGTAATCCTACTTAGATAGTTATATAAACTAATTGGTTACAGATAGAACTTCAATAATATATTTTTTTCTTGCTTGAAAAGATACTCATTGGCCATTATGAGAAATAAAATAATTATGCTTTCTTATTTTCTCATTTGTTCAAAAACATTTTGTTTTAATTGTATGTATGCTTTGTAAATAGACATCTTTGCTATCACTCTTTTCTTATCTATCTTTGCACAATGCCTCTCACGATTATGCACCTGCTAGGGTTTGTTTAACCTTCCCAGCAAATCTGCCAGACCGGTTCCCATTACTATTTTACAAATGTGGAAGCCAAAGTTCCAAGAGGGAGCAGATACCTCTCAGGTCATAGGGGAAAACAGTAGCAGAGACTGGCTTGAGTCTATATCTGGATACCTCACTCCGTGGAGAGCAGTGACACACTCCAATCTTACAGCATTGTCCCTTCAACCTGCACTCACGATCTCACTTGTTTTATTATCTGGAAGGTAAAGATTGCAGGAGGTAATATCTATATGCCTAGGCATTAGCACCATTTCTGAAACTTTATAGTTGGATATTGAATGTTAACTGGTTATTATAAGCACTGCAAGAGTATGAGTTAATTTCTATCTATTTCCATATCAACATTACCTGTGAAGCTAATTAAACTAATACATGCTAATATATGAATGACTTTAAACATTCTTCATGCCTCCTGCCTTCCTATTAACCCAGCTGAGAAATTTCTAGAAATTTTTTTCAAAATTGAACTTGGTAATCCAAAGATTATCTGATTAATAGCAGATAAGATAACAAAAGGAAACAAATAAGAAAACGTTGGTTAAAATTATTTGCAGTGTGTGACAATAAGAGGAATAGTTGAAATAATATGATAAAGCCACAAAACCAGGGAGGGTATTGTGTGCAACAGTAAAAGCACTACTTAAGAAGCCCTCATTCCATATCAGAGTACCTGGATTTAAGTCGTATCTCCACTTCCAATTCCAGGTTCCTGCTAATGAACACCATGGGAGACAGCATATGATGGCTCAAATTCTTGGCTCCCTGCCACCCAAATGAGAGATCTGAATTGAATTCCAGGCTCCTGACTTTGGTTTGAACCAGCTTGGGCCAATTTGGTCATCTAGGAAGTGGACCCAGGAACAGAAGATCTCTGGCTCTGCCTGTTTCTCTTTCTCTCTTTCTCTGTTATTCTGCTTTTCACAATGGAAGGAAGGAAGGAAGGAAGGAAGGAAGGAAGGAAGGAAGGAAGGAAAAAAACTTACACACAACTGAAAAAAAGCTATGTGTAGGCATGCAGTGGTTGAAATATGTATATGTAATAATACAGTCTCATGTATATTGAAATAGAACACAATTCAAATCACACATTTAAAACATAAAATATGGCCGGTGCCACAGCTCACTTGGCTAATCCTCTGCCTGTGGCGCTGGCACCCCGGGTTCTAATCCCAGTTGGGGCGCCAGATTCTGCCCGGTTGCTCCTTTTCCAGTCCAGCTCTCTGCTGTGGACTGGGAAGGCAGTGGAGGATGGCCCAAGTGCTTGGGCCCTGCACCTGCATGGGAGACTAGGAGGAAGCACCTGGCTCCTGGCTGCTATGTGCCGTCCATGGCGGCCATTGGGTTGTGAACCAACGGAAAAGGAAAACCTTCCTCTCTCTCTCTCTCTCTCTCTCTCTCTCTCTCACTGTCTAACTCTGCCTGTGAAAAAAATAAAATAAAATAAAACATAAAATATGACACTGGCCTTGTGGTGTAGTGAGTAAAGCTGCTGCCAATGACTGGCGTCCCATACAGGTGCGTGTTTGAGTCCTGCCTGCTCCACTTCTGAAATAGCTCCCTGCTAATACGCCTGGGAAAGCAGCGGAAGATGGCCCAGTACTTCATCCCCGAAACCCATGTGGGAGACCCAGAAGGACCTCCTAACTCCTGGTTTTGTCCTGGCCCAGTCCTGGTCATTGCCGCCATTTGGGAGTGAACCAGAGAATAGAGGATCTCCCTGTCTCTCTCTGTTCTTCTCTCTCTCTCTCTCTTTCTCTGTATCTGAACTTCAAATAAATAATTAAAAAAAATACATGTAACTAAATCTCTTGTGATGCTGATAACTACAAAGCAGTTGTTGTTAGTCTAAACTTCAAAATCCACAGTTAAAGAACAAACCAGTGCTACTGTTGTCTTGATGGATTAAGTCACCGCTTGTAGTGCCACCTTACTATATCAGAGTACCAGTTTGAGTGCCAGCTTCTCCACTTCCAATCTGTCGCTCCCCGTCTTCGTGGAGGAACGACACAGGACCCTGCGCTGTTCTTTCGTCTGCTCGGCCCTCCCCGGGTTTGCTGCTGGTTCTTCCCGGGTTGGCTACCATCCCTCCACCTCCGTGGAAGGGCGGTTCCCCCTGCCGCTTTCCCCACTTCCGTGGGGGGAGCGGCACACCGCCGGCCAGCTCTCTCGGGGGCTGCACAGGTGTTCCTCATAGATGTTCCTGGTGCATGTTGTCTTTCTCCTCCTTTATAGTCCTCTTCCACCAATCCCAACTCTGCTACCCACACGCCGAGTACGCTGCTCTCCTCCAATCAGGAGCAGGTCCTACAGTTTATTGGTTGAACTGGAGGCAGCTGTGTAGAAGTTTTACTCCTCTCCCAGCGCCATATTGTGGGAGAGCAGATGCATAGAATAAGTCTTAATTCCAGTAACTTAGTCTGGTCCGAGTTGCTCCCAGTTGCTCCCCACACCAATCCAGCTTTCTGATAATGGGCCTGGGAAGGCAGTAGAAGATGATCCATACTGGGGGCCCCTGACATCCTTGTGGAACTCCTGTCTTCTGGCTTTGGCTTGGCTCATCCCCAGTCATTTGGTCATTTCGGGATTGAACTAGAAGAAAGAAAATTCATATTCACGTGTGTGTGGTGTCCTTCTCTTTCTGTTGCTCTGATTTTAAAATAAGTAAATCTTTAAAAAAAAGAGAGAGAGAACACACCATTGCCTCACTTTAAATGTGTCTTATTGCTTAAATTTCATGGCATCATTATTCTATAAAGGTGATATAATCAATTCTTACCATGAAAATGAAATATTACTAACACTTCCACAGATTATAAATCATATCTACTTGTATCAAAAATAATATTTCTGAATTTGAAATAAAGAGATTTTGCCTGTTCCTGTTCTTGTGGGTGACAGAATTTGTCCTAGAGTTTGAGACCTCCAAGTGGAGGTGTCAATCTGAAAGTCATTACTAGAAAACTGGGTAATTGATTGTACTGAAAACCTGTGTCTTCACTTTCTTGATTTGGAACACATGTTTTCTTATTTTAATGAAAGCCCTACATTTGTAAACCAAACTGCCTCAAGTGAAGATCAAAATTGGGTGTGCTTAGATAAAACTCATAAAAATATTTTCAATAAGCATTTTCTTGTAGTTACTGATTTTCAGAATTGAACTTTATCTCAATATTATATCAATAACACCCTGGGAGAATGTCTTCTTATAAAGGATTTGTTTCACTTTGACTTTGCTCACTACAAAATTTCAGCAAGAAATATACAGGAAGCTTAAGAATATATTTTATGGGTTGAAAGCAAGGCAAAATCATGGGTATATTATGAGCATGGAATTCTGAATCACAAATGAAATCTAAGGTGAATGTTTTTCTGATTTTTTTCCAAAAATATACTGTTAATATAAAGTATAAGTTTATATTAATATCTCAGTTTGTTGGAAGAAAGGCAGACAACCCTTCATAGCCCCCTGGGCCATCCAATGTATTGTATTAATGTTGAATTAAATGAGTAATAGTTTATGAAAAAACTCAGTGAAGTTTAAAAAATTTTATTTAAGGTATACAAATTTCATGTATTTCAAATATGCAGTTTTAGGAACATAGCAATACTTTCCACCCTACCTTCCCTCATGCCCATGCTTTCACCCCTCCTCTTCCTTCCTGTTCTATTCCCTCTCTTGTTTTTTATAATGATCCACTTTCAGTTTAATTTATACTCATAGGATTAATACTATGCTAAGCAAAGAGTTCAACCTAATAAGAAGAGAAAAACACTGTTCCTCAACAGCAGAGACAAATTTCAAAATGTCAATCTCGCTCCTATAGTTTACCTTTTAGGTACTCTATTAGTTATCACAGATCAGGGAGAACATGATATTTGTCTCTTGGCGACTGGCTTCCAGTAGCATGCTTTTTGCAAAAGACAAGATTTCATTCTTTTTTATGGCTAAGTAGTATTCCATAGTGTATACATATATAATTTCTTTACCAGTCATCAGTTGATGGACATCTGGGTCAGTTCCATATCTTAGCTATTGTGAATTGAGCTGCAATAAACATGGGAGTACAGAAAACTCTTTCATATGCTGATTTCATTTCCCCTGGGTAAATTCCCAGGAATGGTATTTCTGAGTCAAAAGTTATATCTATTTTCAGCTTTGTGAGGTATCTCCATACTGTCTACCACAATGCCTGTCTTGTTTACATTCCCACCAACAGTAGATTAGGGTACCTTTCCCCTCACATCTTTGCCAGCATTTATTGTGTGCTGATTTCTATATGAGAGCCATTATAACTGGGGTGGGTGAAACCTCATTGTGGGTTTGATTTGCATTTCCAAGTTTTAACAGTGAGAGATGCTGAACAATTCTGTCAAATAATTGTGTATGTTAGTTGATATATATAAGGATGAATGGTTGGATCAATAGCTACACACACAAAAGTAGGGAGGGTAGAATCACTTAATTTTGGTCAGTTTTGACAATGAATTTACATTACCTATACAAGAAATGTAAAAGCATAACATATAAAAAATGGTGAAAGTGTTTATGTTTTTGTTATTAAATTTCAGAGCAAAGACTATGGTTGTCATTTGAAAGCAAGAAATTTTAATGGACCCTGGTCTGGAATGATGCAGAGAAAAATCTCTTCTTCATACGTTTTTCAATCAGATATTCCTTAGCATTCATCAATATACAACTGTGGTTTCATAATTTTTATAAATGTCAAAGTCTACAGTTATCATGTTATGGAGCCAAATAATTACTTTATTTCCTCCACACATAGGCCAATATATGGAAATCTAATTTAATTAGTCCAGTGAACCCAAGGTATAGCAGCCATCAGAATCATTCATTGAGAGAAAAGAAAAGTCTGAGTAGGTCACCAGAAGAAAGGGCTTGGGAAGATACGGGAGCAAAGGGACCTTTGTGTTTATCGTGTTTTGTTTCGTCTCATCTAGTAAACAAGTTTTGCCAGTTAGGGAAAGCTGGAGCACTGAGTGAGT